>NC_041396.2:190154050-190314050 GCF_900747795.2 Erpetoichthys calabaricus | reverse complement strand
ATGATCTGCACTCTCGGGCTCGGGCAGTGATAAAAAGTACTATAGGGCAGCTTAAAGGCTTTTGCCACTGCCTGGATAGAACTTATGAAGTGCTAGTCTATAGTCCATAGAAAGTATGTGGCATTCTGCAAGCATGTAGCATGCTACATAATGTGGCACACAATCGTGGCTTGCTTGTACTTGAAGAGATTCCTTATGAAGAACCTGACCCACCAAATGATCAGCAAAATCGGACAGAGTTACAACTTCGTTTGAATATAATTAGCAGAATGTAAAAGCAGGTAATCATATTCAGCATTTTTTAGCCAAGTTATTTAATATCACTTAGTGCAGCATTTATATTCCTTAATTCTTTTCTCCATATATCCTATAGCATCCACTATTGCATTTTGTCACTCCAGAACAGTGTCTCTCAGCACGCGGCGAGATGGTCACACAGCAGTTTCCAAGGCGTGTGTGCAGCCAGTGACTGAAGATAGGCTCAGATCAACAGCACCATCAACACCTGCAGTCATGTCCCCAACACAGAGATCCCGTTTTGTAATATTGTCTGAAACAGAATAAACAGTAATACCACATCTGCTGCCTGCCTGTTTGTCTTATTAAACTTGCAAATTATGCAAATTATTTAAACGAGTGTGGTTAATGGAAAATGAAAAAAAAATTTTTAACTTTCTCTCACCCACTGGTAGAATGCCAGCCAAAGCAGAATGCCTCGCCAGTACTTGTAGAAGCTTGGTGTTGACACTCGCACCGTGGGATGCGATTCATCTTTTCACGCCAACTTTGATATCTGATCACTTCTTTTTTATATTGGGCACTGTGTGACTTTCTGAACTTGAACTTTAGAATGCCTCAGGTATGCTGTGCCACTTCATCAATTTCCTTTTATTGTTTGTAACACTGCTTATGCCACCAAATAGTACGTTCTTCCTTGCCTTCACTTCACTGAGCAGAACCACCATCTCGCATTCGCTGAAATTCTTTTTTTAACAAATGCTTTTGCCATTGGCTTTAGAACAAAACACTAAACAGAAGGGGCTATTTATATTGATGTGCCTATTCAAATAGGCACAATTCTGGGATGAGTTCAGGTGGGGCTGTAGGCTCATGCAAGTGTATTAAAATTCATGTTGATTAGGATTTATAAAGGGAAAGTGTGCAGAACTTTGCTTATGCACAGTTTTATGCATCTGAATTTTTTTTGTACATACGCACTTTTCTAGTTTTGTCTGTATGCCACGTTTTAGTGTGAATTCTACGCAAGGCATTATACAATACACACATTATGATCTCTAGGTTTTGTGCACAAGGAGCAAAGGAAAAATAGAGCAAAAAACAATTATAAAAGATCACCCAGAATATGAGTAGAAAGATATTTAGGCCAACGCAGCACAGTGTGCACTAGAGACCAGGGGCCTCATGTATAAAGCTGTGCGTAAAACTCACACTATAACATGGTGTACGGACAAAAGCGGAAATGTGCTTACGCACAAAAAAAAAATCCAGATGCATAAATCTGTGCGAACGCCAACTTCCACGTTCTTCTGCTACATAAATCCCGGTCAGCATGAAAAGTAACGCACCTGTACACGCCTGCTGTCCCGCCCCACTCCTTCCAGAATTATGCCTCTTTGAATATGCAAATCAATATAAATAGCCCTTAAGCTCAGCCTTCTGTGAAAATGCAATGGCAAAAGCATGGGTGGAAACAGAAGAATTTCAGCAAATACCAAGTGGAGGCAAGGAAAACGTACTATTTGTTGGTTTAAACAGTGATATAATCAACAAAAGGAAGTTGATTGAGTGACAGAGTGTCAGAGAAACTAGAAAGCTCAAGTTCACAAAGTCGCACAGTGCCTGAAATAAAAAACAGAAGTTGCCAGATATCAAAGTTACCGTGAAAAGGCGAGTCATAGCCCACCGTCTGAGTGTCATATGAAAGCTTATTAGGGTACAGAGAAAAAAAAAAAATAGGCACACAGTGGGGAAAAAAGCACGAAATGTCAACTTTAATCTCGAAATTTCCACTTTAATCACGTAGTTTATTTTGTCATTAAAGTAGAACATCATAAACTTCATCTTAAAATCGTTTAAATTACTAGTTTCTCAAATCCCATCATAACTAAAGCAGCACGTTAAATGCTTTGTTTTGCATTTGATCTTCTATGTGCTCATGTGCACTACCTGCTTCTTAAACAGGCTTTCTCTTCCTCCAACAGGACACAGAATCCATTACATTCGTAATATTACAGCTCTCTGAATAATTAAAATACTGAGATGTATACACGATATCATTTTCATGGTGACAGGAGTTAAAGCATGTTATTAAACATGGGAACACGGTGGGGCAGTGATAGTGACGAGCAGGCGCCTCGTCCACAGATTGTTCCTGCCTCCCGCAAGATGCTTGCTGCGCGACCTTCGATGAAATAATTTATTGCAGCAGTACTGTCTCTTTCAAACATACTAACCCCCCAATTCCTGTCCTTCCTTTTCTTTCTCCAAGTAACCAATCGCCACACAATCAGCTCTGTAATAGATCTTAAGCCATCTGTAAGCTTAGAACGCTGATTCTTCAAAACTTTTAAGGAACATTGAAATATCTTTGTTGTACATGTTTAATTATTCTATCCATCTGTCTTTCTGCAGTGTCATGCCAGCCCTAGCAAGAATACAGTGCGAGGCAGGAACAATCCGTGAATAGAGCGCCAACTCCTTGCTAGGCTCTGAAGTGTTTGTCGGATGCGAGCAGTTCAAATAACGAATGGCTGAGGCAGCGTGTGCTTGATTCCGTATACCGATAATTCTCCTTTCGATCAGCTGTTCTGGGTGGTGCAGTGAGAGTAACAACGCTAAAACAGCTATGGTATTTGGAATAGTTTGGCCATTCCATGGACCATTATATTGTTACTGCTTAATTACAATCAGATGCCTTAAACTAATAAACAATATGTGGTTAATTTCAGTGTATTTATAAAGCTGCGTCAGGGATGTGGATCTGAAAAAGAAAGGGAAACCACACTGGAACAGTAGCACTGCTTTGACGATGCGTGCCATCAGTTTACAAAACGTAGCGGAAAACTTGCATACGCCAGGGTTGGAGCTACCATGAAAATGTGTGTGGCTTTACGCCAAGTTTAAGTTTTATACATCACAATTTGAGCATGGAAACAGGCTTACGCAACATTTTGGTGCGTATGCACCATTTATACATGAGGCCCCAGGAGATGAAGGAAAAATAACTAACTCCAATTAAGAAATCATGGCAGTATCTTTCCTTCCCAGCAGAAATTCTACCTCTCAGAGCAAGAATGACAATTAAAGAGTAACATGTTTTAACATAATAGGTTAAAGGTAACATCAAAATCATTGTACTGCTGCAATCACAGGGGGAAGAAATATGATGTCCACAGCAACCACAGCATTTCATAAATCAACTTGCCTTTAAACTTTTGAGCAAATCACGTACAGTTTGATGGGCATAGCTCAAAACACCTATTAGCAGGTGTGTGCCAGATTTAACCCATGTACATGAGAAGCCAAAGAGTGAGTACAGACAGACAGTCTAGTGCCAGTAAAATGGTAAGAGGAAAAAAGAAACAAAAATAAAAAATCATAACTCTTTAAAATTAGGGTAGTGTAAATAATCTTACAGAATAACTATTTAAATATGAACACTTGACTATAAACAGCAATGCACAAATAAAACAATATGCAATGTAAATGAATAAACTTTCAACAAAATAAATACAGTGGTGACACAACAAATACATTCCTAGGCACTATGGATACTAGAATATCATGTATTGTTTATTGTTCCTAGACAATCCCTTTCATTTCCACAGCACCTTGGTTTTGCCTATACCTTTTAAAATGTATGGTTTATATGTATATTAAAAGCTTTAAATACAATTTCCCCTTACTTTTTATTTTTCAAGTAACTAAGACTTCACATACATTGCTACATTAAGACAACACAGCAACGTACCAGTCAAATATAGCTAGAGTTAGAACAAAGTGTAGCTTCACCACAAAAAAAAAAACAAAAAAAAAAACAATTAGCCAGGTGTAACCTACACATTAAAAGACAGACACAGTGAATAAACCAGAATAGAAGCAATGGACGTACATAATCATAGTGCGTAAGATAATGAGAGGATGGAAAAAAGCAAGTCTCACTCTTTTTCGCATCACTATACACCAGGGTGAGTGAGTATGTATGGTTTGCATCCTGTGGTTTCTAATGCCACTACACACCACATCAAATGAGAGAAAGCAAGATTATACAAGGGCTCTCTTGCATGTAACAATGTTTATCACAATGCTTACTTAAAAAAAAACATTTTACAAGTATAATTAGTGTAACATAGTTCAATCAATTACACAATCAATGACATATATTTCAAATATTAATGTTTTACATTAAATTAAAGGTGCATTGGCGATCCTAAATTGTCCCTAGTGTGTGCTTGGTGTGTGGGTGCCCTGTGGTGGGCTGGCGCCCTGCCCGGGGTTTGTTCCTGCCTTGCGCCATTTGCTGGCTGGGATTGGCTCCAGCAGACCTCCATGGCCCTGTGTTAGGATATAGCGGGTTGGATAATGACTGACTGACTGACTGATGACTGATTAAATTAAAGGTGGCACAGTGGTACCGAGACCCGTATTTGTGTCCTGGGTCCTCCCTGTGTGGAGTTTGCATGTTCTCCCCATGAAGGAGTGGGTTTCCTCCGGGTGCTTCAGGTTTCTCCCACTGTCCAAAGACATGCAGGTTAGGTAAATTGGTAATGTTGAATTGGCCCTAGTGTATTTTTGCCCTGTGATGGACTGCATTTGTTTCTACCTTGCACCCTATGCTAGCAGGGATAGGTTTCAAACAAAACACTCCACCTCCAAAAATCCCCAACTAAAGCAGCTCTAGTCTGGATTAAGCATTTTAGAAAATGACATTAAATTGATTTCAATATCCCAAACACATTTCAGAGTTAAGGGAACAACGAGTAAAAAAAAAAAAGTTGTTGCTCATAAGCAGAGACATCAAAAAGATTAAACATAGGCCCAGCTTGCTTCTTTTAGAACTACACTGACACATTCTTGAAAGATTCTGAAAAGCTGTGGAGCATTCATCTCTGGAAATTTTGTTTTTTCAGAATTTAGGAACACATTCTTTTCCCATTGAGTTATGAAGGGTGGGTTGGTATTCTTCCAGCTGAATAAGATAAAATGACAAGCAAGGAATGTAGTGCAAGATATCCCAATAGGTTTTTTGTGACATAATGTTGTACCATCTGGTGTTACTCTGAATAATTATGTTTGAGGATTACAGACAGATTATTGACAACTTTAAACTAGACAGGTGTGTGATGTGTGATTTTAACTGAATTGCATAAAACACAAAGTAACTAAATTATTATTATTGCCTTAGATCTAGTGGTGTACTCTTTGAAATAAGTCTATACCTTCATTAGTACTAAACATTATTTTTTGTGATCAATTATTTACTGAGTGTTAGATATGATACACAACCATGTAAAAACAGGAAGACATATATAGTATGCAAGGTTACAGGTAAGTTAAAGATAAAAAGACTCCATGGCCCCAACCCCAAAATGCCCACTCACCTGTAACAGAAAACCAATTATCCATAATATGCAAATCATACTAGAGAAAAAAAATCTTAAACATAGCACAGTTGGCTTTTGATGTTTTTAGTAAAAGCCTCGCAGTTTCTAATGCTATAGTCCAATGTCCCATTAATTCTCAAAGATGAGCCTCCTAAAAGCATCAAATTATAAAATGAAAACTTCCAGTGACTAAAGGATACACTGCATGGGTCTCTCCAATGACATACTAGTAGATGTTTTAAAGTACTAAAAGCAATGGAAATAACCTGTTTGTGTAGCTGAGATTTCGACAAATGATAAACAGGGTAATCCAGTAGGATCAGTAGTTCTGGTGATACGGGTATTTGAATATCCAGAATGGAGGTAAGAATGGGCACTCACATTTCTGCCACCCTGGGGCATTCCCAAAAATCATGCATAAAGGTGCTAGGCACCTTAGATGGGCAGAAATTACAGTCTGGGGATTTGGCCTTATCTTGTGTGATATATGTACGACAAACAAATCTAAACTGCACATACTGATAATCTGGATTTCTAGAGGAGGCCTTTATGCTGTCAACAATGGTATCCCAACAAATTTCTGCATCAGACAACAAATCCTGTTGCCAGTCTTGTTGAAGAGTTAATGGATCAGCTGCTGCATTACACAGTGAAGTGTAAAATTCAGAGACCCGTCTGGAATCAGAGTTAATTACAAAGGCAAAGTACTAAACATTATTTATTTCAACTGTTAAACCTGGGCAGGCTTCTTTTAAAAAAGCTTCTAACGCCTACATAGTATATTGTATGTTGTGTGCAACTGGACGGACAAATTCACAAGACTGACTGCTGCTGCAATAAAAAGTTAAACATTTGACTCTACACAGCAAACCTCATGTTCTAACTGCTAAATTATTTTGACAGAAAAAGGCAAATACTCTTGTATGTAAGCTCCTGGTCCTTCATTCTCTCGATATTGTTTTATCTTATAGAATTCAGCATCAAAGTAAAATATTTTAGTGAGAGTGCTGCACCACATACACCTTTACACACATGCACATGAGGAACAGTTCTGGGCATCACTCTGTAACCCTTAACTTGTGGAGTGAGACGTAGATTGCAAGTCTTTTGTAACTAATATCTAAATAAGGCAATTTTAAAAAGTGAGCTGTTCATCCTTGCATAATCTATCACAATAGTTTAACACAGAACCTTTTCTCCAAACCAACTCACCTAGACACAAATGAAAAGCCAAAACCTGAGTCACAGACAATAAACATGCCCATGTAACAGAAATAATTTGCTGCCATTCTATGCCTTTGCTAAAGTTTGCTCTAAGAAGTTGAAAATCACCATTAAAGAATAGGTTAACTATTTTTCTGGGTCGAAATTATTTCTTTACAGTCATGGTATATATTAATTTGAATCATGAAACTACGTTCTAAAGTGAAGCATTTTTTATAGATAAAAGAAAAATTCCTATCCAGTTCTTGTTTATTAAAAATGAAGGCAATGGGGCTGGGGTCCAAACATGAAAACAAAAGCCTTAAAACCTTTTGAATGTGTCCACTTTAAGCCGGGAGAGTTATAGAGTACTGAACTGCAAATGTGTGTTTAATTGTCTGGTGTTTTAGGTAAATGTGGATGTGTGTTAAGTTATTTTATCTCTTTGCCTATCACTAGCACATTTTTCAAGGAGTGCATCCTGAAAATATCTCATGTCCTTAAACATATTGATAAAAATGCTTGCACTTGGGAGTAAACTATGTCTTGTTCGACACAAGCTTGGTTTCTTTCATGATCTGTTAATGGTTTTGGTATACAGCCCCAAAGGGTTACCCTTCAACAGGGACTCAAACCAGCATTGGGATACAGTTACCTGCCAAAGTTTCTTGCTGGGATTATGGGAACCCTAGAAATAACTTACTGCAACAAGCCCCTGTGAAAACACAGGTCACAATGGCGTAGACCACAGAATTTCAGTTTATGCTACAATCACATAAAAGTTTTCAAACTCATTAAATCCACTACAAATCCACTCTAATAATTTTGTCATTAATTACCAGTTTAAAGGGTACTATACCTTTAACAAAGCAGGCTCTGTTTTACTTGATATGGGGCAGTGTTATGAACTTTTAAAATGGTACATGTGAAGCTCAGCTGTAAAAAGATTAACAGTCTCTCTCAATGTATATTATGTATCTAAATGGAACTACATCTCTGTATTGTGACTCTCCAGTTTATATATTTTAAGAAATTAAGCAGTTTTGTTGGTACCCTGTCCAGGTACTGATCCTGCCTTGCACCTGATGATTGCTGGGATACACTCCAGCAGTCTTGTGGGCCTGTCCCTGATTAACTGGCTTACAAAAATGGATGGATGAATTCCAGTGTTACTTTATTAGTTGAATATTCTCCCATAAATGTGATGACATGTAGCAGAGTTTAATACCAGAGACCATAACCTTGTATTCTAAGTATTCTTTGCAGTAACCCATCTATTTTATAATTATACAATTAGTCTACAAAAACACACAAGGATCACTAGCAAAACAATGTTTAAAACACAGACAAGGCTGGTCTAAAGATGTAGCTAGAGCTACCAAGATTTCCACTATACAAAGCCATCAGGAGAAAACCCAGGACCTAAAACCAGCAAAGGCATAAATCAGCCAAACAACATAAGGCACAACTGAATACAACCAAAATTCACTAAACGTTAAAATTAACTAAAAGTTAAAATACCACAATTATGGAAACCAAAAAGTTGATCCATGTTTCAGCAAATCTCAGCAACACTAAAAGAGCAATATACTGTACTACAGGCTTACAAAGAGACAATGCATCACAGCAGAGGAAGGCTCAATTGCTCAATGCATAACCTTTCAGCACTATCAACCTAGTACCACAGCTTGTTTGCCATTACAATATTCTATTCATAAAAAAATGAAGTATTGCAACATCCTTGCAAAAATCAAGTAAATAAAAAAGCACACAAAAAGAGTTACCCTAAAGTTATTTTAACTTCAAAAACAATAAGATGGCTACATTAAAGACTGTAGTTCTGGGCAACAATTAAAATATTACCACTGCCAAAGATTGACCTCAGCAAATAATACCAGAAACAAATGAACACTTCCATTTTTGGAAACTAAGCAACATTATTTTAAGCATCTAAACACTGACAAACTTGAATTTCAACCCGGTTCAGCATCATAGAGAGAAAGTTGTATTTAACAAATTTACTTTGTGTAAAGGCACCTACTCAAGTAAGAAAGTTAAGATACATTCAGAAATGACCTTTCTCTGGTTAGGTTTAACTCAGGCAAGTGATGTGGAGAGAGAGCACTCTTAGGTTATTTTATCTCTTTGCCTATCACTAGCACATTTTTCAAGGAGTGCATCCTAAAAATATCATGTCCTTAAACACTTTTGCCGTGTTTTCTCTTTTCATAGATGAGATATTAATTAATAGAAAACTTCAGAGACAATAAAACTTCAAGCAAGTTTCATTATATAATCTATATAAATAGTCGGGGTGCCAACAGGGTGACCCCATGTAATCCAATGCCAGCAAACAGAAAAAAATAAACAGGCACAGAATGGTGTAAGTGAACACAAAATATTGGCAGTTGTTGTCTTGTTAGCCCTGGGTCAGCATTTAATTCAATAAAGCTCTGTTGAACAAATCCATCTTAGAGGAGCTCTGTCCTGCGGCAAGCTCAGGTCTAAATGAGATGCCTCCTTCCGGAGACATCCAGTTTTTATAAGGCTCCAACCAAATGAGATAGGGTCAGTTGCCCTCATTCAGTGCCTTCATTGTATTGTGATTGAAGAAAGGGACAATACAGTTAGCAATAGTGCCCCCACTCATCCCAGAGTTTTATCACCTACCTCCAATGAGCCTGAAAGGTAATCCTCTGATATGTATGCATGACAATATATATTATATATATAATGCAAAGTTGACTGACTGACCAACTCATTCACTCAATCACCAACAAAAACATGATTTCCTGTTTAGTTGAAAATGTACAGTGGGGCAAAAAAGTATTTAGTCAGCCACCAATTGTGCAAGTTCTCCCACTTAAAAAGATGAGAGAGGCCTGTAATTTTCATCATAGGTATACCTCAACTATGAGAGACAAAATGAGAAAAAAAATCCAGAAAATCACGTTGTCTGATTTTTAAAGAATTTATTTGCAAATTATGGTGGAAAATAAGTATTTGGTCACCTAAAAACAAGCAAGATTTCTGGCTCTCACAGACCTGTAACTTCTTCTGTAAGAGGCTCCTCTGTCGTCCACTCGTTACCTGTATTAATGGCACCTGTTTGAACTCATTATCAATATAAAAGACACCTGTCCACAACCTCAAACAGTCACACTCCAAACTCCACTATGGCCAAGACCAAACAGCTGTCAAAGGACACCAGAAACAAAATTGTAGACCTGCACCAGGCTGGGAAGACTGAATCTGCAATAGGTAAGCAGCTTGGTGTGAAGAAATCAACTGTGGGAGCAATTATTAGAAAATGGAAGACATACAAGACCACTGATAATCTTCCCTCGATCTGGGGCTCCACGCAAGATCTCACCCCGTGGGGTCAAAATGATCACAAGAATGGTGAGCAAAAATCCCAGAACCACACGGGGGGACCTAGTGAATGACCTGCAGAGAGCTGGGACCAAAGTAACAAAGGCTACCATCAGTAACACACTACGCCGCCAGGGACTCAAATCCTGCAGTGCCAGACGTGTCCCCCTGCTTAAGCCAGTACATGTGCAGGCCCGTCTGAAGTTTGCTAGAGAGCATTTGGATGATCCAGAAGAGGATTGGAAGAATGTCATATGGTCAAATGAAACCAAAATAGAACTTTTTGGTAAAAACTCTACTCGTCGTGTTTGGAGGAGAAAGAATGCTGAGTTGTATCCAAAGAACACCATACCCACTGTAAAGCATGGGGGTGGAAACATCATGCTTTGGGGCTGTTTTTCTGCAAAGGGACCAGGACGACTGATCCGTGTAAAAGAAAGAATGAATGGGGCTATGTATCGTCAGATTTTGAGTGAAAACCTCCTTCCATCAGCAAGGGCATTGAAGATGAAACGTGGCTGGGTCTTTCAGCATGACAATGATCCCAAACACACCGCCCGGGTAACGAAGGAGTGGCTTCGTAAGAAGCATTTCAAGGTCCTGGAGTGGCCTAGCCAGTCTCCAGATCTCAACCCCATAGAAAATCTTTGGAGGGAGTTGAAAGTCCGTGTTGCCCAGCGACAGCCCCAAAACAACACTGCTCTAGAGGAGATCTGCATGGAGGAATGGGCCAAAATACCAGCAACAGTGTGTGAAAACCTTGTGAAGACTTACAGAAAACGTTTGACCTCTGTCATTGCCAACAAAGGGTATATAACAAAGTATTGAGATGAACTTTTGTTATTGACCAAATACTTTTTTCCACCATGATTTGCAAATACATTCTTCAAAAATCAGACAATGTGATTTTCTGGATTTTTTTTTCTCATTTTGTCTCTCATAGTTGAGGTATACCTATGATGAAAATTACAGGCCTCTCTCATCTTTTTAAGTGGGAGAACTTGCACAATTGGTGGCTGACTAAATACTTTTTTGCCCCACTGTAACATTTGGCAGGGTGGTACAAATAAGCCAGTAGGTCCTTTCTGCTAAAAGAGTACATTTCAATATATCAATATTTAGGGGTAGAATGCCCCTAAATAAATAAAAAATAAAATACCCCAAAATCTCAAAAATGTTTTGATTGAAATTTGTTAAGATTCTGGAAAAAAATGGCTTACTTGTTTTTTCTTGATACTTGTCAGTAATAAAGCTGTAGTGAGTGGGGTATTCTTAGGTAACAAGTCATTTTTCTTCTACAGCTGTGCCCAAGTAGACTGTACAAGCTGCAGCTGTAATCACACAGAGAATGTGGTTGTCAATAAGTGAAAAGGGGCAGCTGCCCTGAACTAGAAAAAGACATAAGGTAGACAGCTGCATGAAAAATGAGATGTGGATGAAGAAAAAGTTAGGCACAACTCAAGGAAGACATAGTTAACAAGTGACCTCCTTGGGTAAACTCAGTACTCCTTATTCTGTCAGCTTCTTCTTACTCCTCACGAAGCGGTAAAAAATACATAGAAATAGAAGCCAGAATGGATTGTCAAGCACTCTTAATATAAATAAACTTCAAAGAACAGGGGATTTGGATTCAACTTGGTGGTAAAATATGTACAATATTGCAGAGAACTAAGGTGTCCTCTCTTAAGTTAGACCACGGTGTGCCACTACACTCCAGTTCACAAAGCAGAAGCAGAGAACTGCCGGTACAGTGTGCCAGCCTACTTCAATGTACAACACAAGCCAAGGGCGACAACATGCCTTGGTCAGTTTAATTTCTAGCACAGCTCACCTAAAGGTTTCCCCAAGGAAAGTACCTAAAGGAGGTGGAAATTGTACATAGTAGGATTAAACATCAATAAGTAAAGATTTTAACATTTTAAAATTATTTCAATACTCATTTTTATGGTATCAGTTCTATGGCATATAATATGGAAGCACTTACGGTTTGCTCTGGATTTTAACAATTGAGCCTTGTAATCCATTAAATTGGCATGGCTAGGGTTGTAGTCCTGCTTCCACCGACTCACAGGTGTTACTAAGATGGCTACTTCAGCAGCATCAGAGCCTTCACTAGCATGCTTAGTGATGTGTAGAAATATTTCAGCCTTGTAGCAAGTGGGGATGGAAAACATCAATATACATGAAAGCCATGATTTGCTATCATACCATTAATCCATCCATCCACCCTCTTCCGCTTATCTGAGATCGGGTTGCGGGGGTAGCAGCTTGAGCAGAGATGCCCAGATTTCCATCTCCCCGGCCACTTCTTCTAGCTCTTCCAGGAGAAACCCGAGGCGTTCCCAGGCCAGCCAGGAGATATAGTCCCTCCAGCGTGTTCTGGGTCTTCCTCAGGGCCTCCTCTCGGTTAGATGTGCCCGGAACACCTCACCAGGGTGGCGTCCAGGAGACATCCTAATCAGATGCTCGAGCCACCTCATCTGACTCCTCTCGATGCAGAGGAGCAGCGGCTCTACTCTGAGCACCTCCCGGATGACTGAGCTTCTCACCCTATCTTTAAGGGAAAGCCCAGAGGTGCTGATTCCCATCCCAGCCGCTTCACACTCAGCTGTGAACCGATCCAGAGACAGCTGAAGATCACGGCCTGATGAAGCAAACAGGACAACATCATCTGCAAAAAGCAGTGACCCAATCCTTAGCCCACCAAACCGGACCCCCTCAACGCCCTGGCTGTGCCTAGAAATTCTGTCTATAAAAGTTATGAACAGAATCGGTGACAAAGGGCAGCCCTGGCGGAGTCCAACTCTCACTGGAAACAGGTTCGACTTACTGCCGGCAATGCGGACCAAGCTCTGACACCGGTTGTACAGGGACCCAATAGCCCTTATCAGGGGGTCCGGTACCCCATACTCTCAGAGTACCTCCCACAGGATTCCCCGAGGGACACAGTCGAATGCCTTTTCCAAGTCCACAAAACACATGTAGACTGGTTGGGCAAACTCCCATGCACCCTCCAGGACCCTGCTAAGGGTGAAGAGCTGGTCCACTGTTCCACAACCAGGACGAAAACCACACTGTTCCTCCTGAATCCGAGGTTCGACTATCTGACAGACCCTCCTCTCTAGTACCCCCAAATAGACTTTTCCAGGGAGGCTGAGGAGTGTGATCCCTCTGTAGTTGGAACACACCCTCTGGTCCCCTTTCTTAAAGAGGTGGACCACCACCCTGGTCTGCCAATCCAGAGGCACTGTCCCTGATGTCCATGCGATGTTGCAGAGGCGTGTCAACCAAGACAGTCCTACAACATCCAGAGCCTTGAGGAACTCTGGGCGTATCTCATTCACCCCCGGGGCCCTGCCACCAAGGAGTTTTTTGACCACCTCGGTGACCTCAGTCCCAGAGATGGGGGAGCCCACCTCTGAGTCCCCAGGCTCTGCTTCCTCATTGGAAGACATGTTAATGGGATTGAAGAGGTCTTCAAAGTACTCCCCCCACTGACCCACAACGTCCCGAGTCGAGGTCAGCAGTGCACCATCCCCACCATATACAGTGTTGACACTGCACTGCTTCCCCCTCCTGAGACGCCGGATGGTAGACCAGAATCTCCTTGAAGCCGTCCAAAAGTCGTTCTCCATGGCCTCCCCAAACACCTCCCACGCTAGAGTTTTTGCCTCAGTAACCACCGAAGCCGCATCCCGCTTGGTCTACCTGTACCTATTAGCTGCCTCCAGAGTCCCACAGGACAAAAAGGTCCTATAGGACTCCTTTAGCTTGACGGCATCCCTCACCGCCGGTGTCCACCAACGGTTTCGGGGATTGCCGCCACGACAGGCACCGACCACCTTACAGCCACAACTCCGGTCAGCCGCCTCAACAATAGAGGCACGGAACATGGCCCATTCAGACTCGATGTCCCCCACCTCCCTTGGAACATGGTCAAAGTTCTGCTGGAGGTGGGAGTTAAAGCTACTTCTGACAGGGGACTCTGCCAGACGTTCCCAGCAGACCTTTACAATACGTTTGGGCCTATCAGGCCGGACCGGCATCCTCCCCCACCATCGAAGCCTACTCACCACCAGGTGGTGATCAGTTGACAGCTCCGTCCCTCTCTTCACCCGAGTGTCCAAGACATGTGGCCGCAAGTCCGACGACACGACCACAAAGTCGATCATTGAACTGAGGCCTAGGGTGTCCTGGTGCCAAGTGCACATATGAACACCCCTATGCTTGAACATGGTGTTTGTTATGGACAATCCGTGACGAGCACATAAGTCCAATAACAAAACACCGCTCGGGTTCAGATCGGGGGGGCCATTCCTCCCAATCACGCCCTTCCAGGTCTCACTGTCATTGCCCAAGTGAGCACTGAAGTATCCCAGCAGTACGAGGGAGTCCCCAGAAGGTATGCCCTCTAGCACCCCCCCCAAGGACTCCAAAAAGGGTGGGTACTCCAGACTGCTGTTCGGCGCATATGCACAAACAACAGTTAGGATCCGTCCCCCCACCTGAAGGTGGAGGGAGGCTACCCTCTTGTCTACCGGGGTAAACCCCAATGAACAGGCTCCAAGTCGGGGGGCAATAAGTATGCCCGCACTCACTCGGCGCCCCTCACCGGGGGCAACTCCAGAGTGGTAGAGAGTCCAGCCCCTGTCAAGGAGATTGGTTCCAGAGTCCAAGCTGTGCGTCAAGATGAACCAGACTATATCTAGCCGGAACCTCTCGACCTCGCGCACTAGCTCAGGCTCCTTCCCCTTCAGAGAGGTGACATTCCACGTCCCAAGAGCCAGCTTCTGTAGCCGAGGATCGGACCACCCGACCTCTTTGGCCCCTGCCATAGGTGGTGAGCCCATGGGAAGGGGGACCCACGTTACCTCTTCGGGCTGTGCCCGGTTGAGCCCCATGGGTGCAGGCCCGACCACCAGGCGCTCGCCATCGAGCCCCACCTCCAGACCTGGCTCCAGAGGGGAGCCCGGGGGCCCCGGTGACCCGCGTCCGGGCAAGGGAAAACGCCGTCCAAATTTTTTATTCTTCATGGGAGGTTTCTTTGATACCATACCAGCTGAAGGGGCTAATATAATCAATTTAGCCAGACACTTGAAGGAATAACACCCCAGTCAATACAAAGAATTTAAAAAGGTATCTTCTTTCTAAATTACAGAAACATTAATAAGTATAACCCTGTGAACTGCTGCATTCAAAGTACAAATGTGACTTACTTTTTCTACATGTTAAAATGTTTTTTTTTGTAGCTAGTTAAATGTTTCATTTATCAGGACTGGTGCCTGCAATTTTTCCTCATGGACCAGTTTTATTTTGCGCTGTTCATTCTGGGACAACAGTATTTACCCTTAGAGCTCTGTCATTCTCTCAATTTTCAAGTTCACACTGCAAACTGTGCTGCTGTAGAGTGTTACTTTCTTTAATTTTATTACATGTGATTTTAGAATTATACTTCATCACATTTGCTACATAATCTAAGGTGCTATAACTTTTCAATGCTCAACTGCATAAACGGTGACGCTACTACTCCATCTGCTCATATAATTCCAGCTGTGTATTTAGTATGTCAGGGCTCGTTTGCAGGCCAGCAATAGCACACCTCACAGAAGAGCATGTTGACATCCTAATCTTTCTTGCAAAAAAATGGAAGTTACAAAGAAATCATAATTTATTTACTCAAAAAAACAATCTGTACAATTTGCATTTACTGCATGCAAAGCCTTTAAGTGTGTTGGTGGTCTGTTTGTGTGTTACTTTACTGGACAAATTAATGTTCTTTTTACTTGAATGTTTATTAAATGTTTGTTTTAATATATTTATCTATAGAGTTTACAAAAGATTACAGTACCTACTCAACATTTAATGACATATGTAACATTTCATTGTACTACTTCAGTAATAATATTTGTTTTCAATAATGTAATAAAACTGTTGTCTGGATTTAAACTTTTTTACTTTTTTGTTTACAGAACTTTATTCTTACCTTTTACAAAAGACTGTACTATATCAAGTACATTTGCATTTAGTGACTAAAATTTATTTTTTATTTGTTTTCATTGACGTAAAGATTTTAATGCCAACAGAATTGCAATTCATTTAAATATTTTTATTGAGTTACATTATATACCGTATTTGGCATCGAAAATGGTACTGACTTTCAATACTTTTCTTAGTATCACAACAAAGTTTGAAATGTTGGTATTCTGACACTCCTAGTACATAGTTCACAATGTTATTTCTTCTCACCTGTTCTTATCTGTACAATGCTTAAAACATTGAGCTCATTCCATGGGACATATAAATGTGCAGCCTGTAAATGCCAATGCTGCATGTAATAAGATAAAGGAAACCACGATTCAGGGCATACCGCTTTTGATCTAAACCTTCTAAAACCTTGTAACAGTACAGGATTACAAATCAAAGTGTTACATTTAAATTTGACTGGAGCTATCACTTTTAAAGTATCTGCTACAGGATAAAATTACATTTATTCTCCATTATTCTTACTAATTATCAGTTAGAATTCAAAAGGATACAAGTTTCTCTACAATTGTGTTTTGCAGTGACCATCAAGCCAAGTCACTAGATCTGAGAACTGATCTACGGCAGGAATATTTTACTTATGTGCAATTGTACGTAGCATGTTCAAGAGTAAGGAGCTCAAGTGAACTAATAATATTAGACTGGCATAAAATATTATATATTATAAACAGAAAAGTACTCAGTTACTTACACAGTAATTCTAATACATCCAATTAACCCTTAGCACTATAACCAAGGCCCACTGTCACAGAATATGTAACACAGCTAGTATATATCTACTCTCTCTATATATTATATTACACACACACATATATTATATGTGTATATTATATATATATATATATATATATATATATATATATATATATATATATATATATATATATATATATAATGTGTGTGTATATTTATATTATATATTGTGGTGGATGGCTGGGGTCCATGCTCAGCCAGGACGCCTCTTCAGTATATGTTCAGGGGGAGCAGCCATGGACTTTGCTATACCTCCCCCTGGATGCTAGATGGCAACCCCCCTGGGCTTCCCGCAGGGCTCCATGGGAATTGGAGTTGGGTGCAGTCCTGTTGGATTCCACAGGTGCCTCCAATGGGTGCTGCAGCTGGGACTCCTGAGCCCTTATGGGCAGCGTTTTCGACACACCACGAAGTGCAGCCGGAACTCTGCAGTCAACCACCTGGAGCACTTCCCGAGTGGACTATAAAAGAGGCCAGCAGCCACCACTCAAAGAGCCCGAGTCAGGAGGAAGAGGACTATGCTTGCCGGGAGGAGTAGTGGTTAAAGAAGAAGAGTGTGTTGTTTTGTGTGTTGTGCTTTGGGACTGTGTTGGACATGGGGAAGATGTGCCCCACAGGTGAAGAAAAATAAAAGTTCTTGGTTCATTTTATATGTGCCTCTGGTGTCAATCTGTGTCTAGTCAGGTGCCAATATAGCTCCTTTAGTTACTATATTGTATATATACACATATATACAGTATATATAAAGATTAGAGAAATCATACCACGTTTTCATGCAGCACTCATTTTTCTTCAGAAGTGTATGTCATATAGTACACATCTATATGTAGTTTTTCTGTCTTCATTAGAATGCAGCAATGATATTCTTATGTCAGTATACAACCAAATTTACGCACATACGTCAAACAAAATACCTTATATACAACTGCTCCACTAACAGCAGTAGTAGTTCAGTTGTGTGTTAGCAGTCAACAAATAAGGCCTATGTAGTGGCATACACTTACAAACCGTAAACTCCATAAACATTCAATTGCTGGAAAAATCATGGCTGGTGATCTTCTAGGCATTGTATTCTTTCCTTGTATTAAGTAGGATAATTGCAATATTTCAGCAAGTAGACTACCATTAATCTTGCATTTTCGACAATCTCCAATAGTTGTAGTATTTGCTATAACTATAAATAAATCTCAGCGCCAGAGTTTTGACCGTGTTGGAATATACCCATCGAATGATTGTGAACAAAGCAAGCTATCGAAGGGGCACACTCCCGACTATATTTATATATAAAAAAAAAAAAAAAAAAAAAAAAAAAAAAATCACACAAAGATGACTGATTGAATCAATCATCAACAAAAACACTATTTCTGTTTCATTAGCTATAATTTGGCAGGACTGTACATCCAGGGCAGCAGCTATCCACTAAGAAAGGACATTTTGATATACAGTAATCCCTCCTCCATCGCGGGGGTTGCGTTCCAGAGCCACCCGCGAAATAAGAAAATCCGCGAAGTAGAAACCATATGTTTATATGGTTATTTTTATATTGTCATGCTTGGGTCACAGATTTGCGCAGAAACACAGGAGGTTGTAGAGAGACAGGAACGTTATTCAAACACTGCAAACAAACATTTGTCTCTTTTTCAAAAGTTTAAACTGTGCTCCATGACAAGACAGAGATGACAGTTCCATCTCACAATTAAAAGAATGCAAACATATCTTCCTCTTCAAAGGAGTGCGCGTCAGGAGCAGAGAATGTCACATAGATAAGAGAAAAGCAAACAAATCAATAGGGCTGTTTGCTTTTAAGTATGCGAAGCACTGTGGCACAAAGCTGTTGAAGGCGGCAGCTCACACCCCCTCCGTCAGGAGCAGACAAAGAGAGAGAGAGACAGAGTTTGTTTTTCAATCAAAAATCAATACGTGCCCTTCAAGCTTTTAAGTATGCGAAGCACCTTGCAGCATATCGTTTCAGGAAGCAGCTGCACAAAAGATCGCAACGTGAAGATAATCTTTCAGCATTTTTAGACAAGCGTCCGTATCGTCTAGGTGTGTGAACAGCCCCCCTGCTCACACCCCCTACGTCAGGATCACAGATAGTCAGCGCAAGAGAGAGAGAAAAGTAAGTTGGGTAGCTTCTCAGCCATCTGCCAATAGCGTCCCTTGTATGAAATCAACTGGGCAAACCAACTGAGGAAGCATGTACCAGAAATTAAAAGACCCATTGTCCGCAGAAATCCGCGAACCAGCAAAAAGTCCGCGATATATATTTAAATATGCTTACATATAAAATCCGCGATGGAGTGAAGCCGCGAAAGGCGAAGCGCGATATACGAGGGATCACTGTATTAATATTTAGGAATAAACACCCTCCAAAATAGCAAAACTAAAGACACCATAACCTTTAAAATTGCACTGACTGATTGACTGAAATGTAGTCGCATTAAAAAAAAAAAAAAAAAAAAAAAAGCGAAAATTATCTGACATGTATTTTTTTTTATTTGATAATTTGTCAATAATAATAAATTTGTCAAGTAGGTTTTACTAACTCACCACACCCTTTATTCGTCTCCGAAAAAGACATACAGTGCATCCAGAAAGTATTCACAGCTTATCACATTTTCCACATTTTGTTATGTTACAGCCTTATTCCAAAATGGATTAAATTCATTTTTTTCCTCAGAATTCTACACACAACACCCCATAATGACAACGTGAAAAAAGTTTACTTGAGGTTTTTGCACATTTATTAAAAATAAAAAAACTGAGAAAGCACATGTACATAAGTATTCACAGCCTTTGCTCAATACTTTGTCGATGCACCTTTGGCAGCAATTACAGCCTCAAGTCTTTTTGAACATGATGCCACAAGCTTGGCACACCTATCCTTGGCCAGTTTCGCCCATTCCTCTTTCCTCTCAAGCTCCATCAGGTTGGATGGGAAGCGTCAGTGCACAGCCATTTTATGATCTCTCCAGAGATGTTCAATCGAATTCAAGTCTGGGCTCTGGCTGGGCCACTCAAGGACATTCACAGAGTTGTCCTGAAGCCACTCCTTTGATATCTTGGCTGTGTGCTTAGGGTCGTTGTCCTGCTGAAAGATAAACCGTCGCCCCAGTCTGAGGTCAAGAGCGCTCTGGAGCAGATTTTCATCCAGGATGTCTCTGTACATTGCTGCAATCATCTTTCCCTTTAACCTGACTAGTCTCCAAGGCCCTGCCGCTGAAAAACATCCCTAGAGCATGATGCTGCCACCACCATGCTTCACTGTAGGGATGGTATTGGCCTGGTGATGAGCGGTGCCAGGTTTCCTCCAAACGTGACACCTGGCATTCACACCAAAGAGTTCAGTCTTTGTCTCATCAGACCAGAGAATTTTCTTTCTCATGGTCTGAGAGGAGAGGGAAAACAAGATGCACCTGAGTTCAGTTTTGAGCTTCATGGCAAAGGCTGTGAATACTTATGTACATGAGCTTTCTCAATTTTTTTATTTTTAATAAATTTGCAAAAATCTCAAGTAAACTTTTTTCACATTGTCATTATGGGGTGTTGTGTGTAGAATTCTGAGGAAAAAAATGAATTTAATCCATTTTGGAATAAGGCTGTAACATAACAAAATGTGGAAAAAGTGATGAGCTGTGAATACTTTCCGGATGCACTGTAGTGCCACTAGGCTGTTTGGGACTTTCTGGTTTATGCAAATGAAGGCTGCCAGCAGAACAAGTAGTAGGGGTACACAAAGTGTAGGACTGTCCAGTCTAGTGGACAGATGAGAAGTTGGAAAAACACATGGCATGACATGTGGAAAGTGTGGAAGGATAAAGTTCGGTGAAGCTTAAGTAAGGCGTGGTTAGTGAGCACTATAAAACTCGAGTCAAGGTGCCAGCCACTGTAGCTAGAAACAAAGGTTTTGTGAAGAGGTCACTACAATATAATTAAAAAACAAAACAATCATAGATTTAAAAATGTTCAATTCATTGCAGGTGCCATACAAATCTGAAGCATATAAATGTTACTGGTGTATGCAATAAATTGAAAGTAAAGCATACTGCAATTCAGTGTTAGAAATTTTTATCTGGCTATGGCTTTTTGGGGTAAAACCATGTTAATATAACAAAATTACCAAAAAAAAACAAACTTAAGCATACAAATGACGCAAAACACAAAAACAAATGCATGACTGAATGACAAACAAATAAAAATCATAAACTAATAATAATACTATATTACTAAATCCAAACCACACCCCAGGTGAACATACTGTACCACTGGTAATACACTCAAAAACAAATTCTTCTGTGATCTAAGTAAAAACATTTAAAGCAGAGTTCAGATCATCCAGCTTGTTACCATTCCTTGTGTGATATGAAAAGGGTCATACTTGTGCACTGATGTATCGCCTTCCAGGCTCAGCAGAGGTATGTAATACCACTCCATGACAAGAAGGGATACTGTCACTGATAGTATCTTTTCCTTCTTGTGAGCACTGAGCACAGCACTGAGAAGATACACAGCGAGGGTAACTGACCCTGTAACTTCTGATCCTAGCTCTATAAATCCTGGGTCTCCCGTTTTGTTTCATATTTGCACTATTATGCAAATATAGGGTGACTTGCCAGGCTCCCCAACATTTTTTTGAACTCAGACCTTACTTCTACTTGACCACAACAAACATTGCAAAGACAGATTTGTGGCCTGATACCTTTTATTTGACTTCCCATTATTTTTAATTTTACAGGTTTAGTTCCCCTGTTCTCTCTGAAGTAAACTGTTGTTTCCATACACTAGGCCAGTTTCAATTTATATTTTGGTTTTCATCTAAACCCTCCAAAACTATTCAACAATCCAATCTGAAGGAAGCTGCCATTTTTAAACAATGCCCTACAGTAGAAATTATATTTATACCCTAATTATCAATATTCCTACTAATTACTTGTTTCAGTTTCCTGAGAAGCTGGGTTCTGCAATTACAATCAACAGAACCCAAGGTCATTTAGTAGGAAACTCAAGAATTAATCTACAGCTAAATGTTTTACTCATGGGCAAGTAAGAACTAATAATATTAGACTCTATTTAAAAAAAAATAAAAAAATAAAAAAAGCACACTACATATATTGTACTATACACAGAAGAGTACTTAGTTAATAACATAGTACTTCTGATACACCCATTTAACTGATGGCACTATAACTGAGGCCTACTATCTTCGGAAAATTGCAATAGAAGCCAGGTAACATAGCTATATATCTATATATATATATATTATATATATATATATATATATATATATATATATATATATATATATACTAATAAAAGGCAAAGCCGTCACTGACTAACTGACTGACTGACTCACTCACTCACTCACTCATCACTAATTCTCCAACTTCCCGTGTAGGTAGAAGGCTGAAATTTGGCAGGCTCATTCCTTACAGCTTACTTACAAAACTTAGGCAGGTTTCATTTTGAAATTCTACGCATAATGGTCATAAGTGGAACCTGTTTTTTGTCCACATACTCTAATGGAGGAGGCGGAGTCACGTATCGCGTCATCACGCCTCCTACGTAATCACGTGAACTGAAAACAAGGAAGAGATTTACAGCACGAGTCAAACGCGGGAACGAAGGTAAATGACGTTAATTGTTGAGTGTCTTTTAATACTGTGTAAGCATACATATTAACACATGTGCAATTAAACGTGTGCATTTACGGGGTGATTTCTCAGGCTTAAAAGCTCGCCTTTTATTAAAAAGGTAAATGCAAACTGTTTTCATTCTGAAGGGCACAAACCACGTTAGATTTCAGCCGTTAAACGCGCAAAAATGTCGGTACACCAGATAAATAAGCGCAACGTATTATCAGTTGTATTGTATGCTTACAATACATATAGAAATGTGTTAATCGTTAACTAATATTATAGGATGGTGTTTTTCGACTCGCGCATTGATTTAAACGATTGCATGTCTTGGTGGGTTTGCGTAGCTTATTGTCAATATCTTCACACCTCTTTTTAAGACTTAATTTAAAAAGGTTTTCTTTTCTTCTTAATTAAAATTTAAAAGCAATACTTCACCGCTGCGAAGCCCCTCTAGTGCTGACGTCCGATGTTCGATTACCGTAAGCGAGTGCAGTGAGTGTGTACGCCTGATGAGCCAAGAATAAGGGGGAAACACGTGTCGCGTACTCTTTGCATTATTTGACAGTAAACTATTTTCAACCATTCTATGATCTGCTTCTCACAAACGAAGGTACCGTGGCTGATGTTAGCTGACTTGCTGGCCAACCATAAGCGTTACCTGGTAGGTAACCACCCACTCACTTCACTCCCTTACGGGAATCGAACCTCGGACGTCAGCACCAGAGGCGAAGCCCCTAAAATTGCGCCACGGCGTGTGGTTCGTTTATTTGACAGCATGTAGATCGGGGTAATTACATTCACGGCATTCGTAGTCTGATTAACAATCTGATTGTATGGGTGGTTACCTACCAGGTAACGCTTATGGTTAGCCAGCAAGTCAGCTCGAAGTGATCACTCGAGTAAAGGCAGCTTCACAAAAAAACAGATCCTTAACAAATTGTTATTGGTATATTTTCTCTCAATTTAAAAAGGTTTTCTTTTCTTCTTAATAAAAATTTAAAAGCAGTACTTCGCCGATGCAAAGCGCGGGGATTTGAGCGACTGACACATACAGACATATTCATGAGTGCAGGTACTTCGGAAAGAAAGCACCGTGTGAACCTAAAGTTTAAATTAAGTTCATAGACGTACAAAAGGTTGCCATTGATTTCAGGCAAGATTGCTTTTCTCCTGTACAACTATACGTTGCATTCTCAAGAGTGTGCTTGCACAGCTTGGTCATATTACAACCAGAGTGCTGAACTGACAACGTGGTATACAAACGGAACTATAACAATCGTAATAAACGAACAAAAAAACCGGTCAACCCGTGGATTAAATAAAAAGGCTGCTTCCGTTGGCGAAGCAACGAAAAAGGAAGACCTTATATGCCGTTCGTTTATAAAACAGCGGAGAGGCTGTGTGAAGTCAGCTTCACAAAAAACCAGATCCTTAACAAATTGTTATTGGTATATTTTCCCTCAATTTAAAAAGGTTTACTTTTCTTCTTAATAAAAATTTAAAAGCAGTACTTCGCCGGTGCGAAGCGCGTGGATTTGAGCGACTGACGCATACAGACATATTCATGAGTGCAAGTACTTCGGAAAGAAAGCACCGTGTAAACCTAAAGTTTAAATTAAGTTCATAGACCTACAAAAGGCTGCCATTGATTTGAGGCAAGATTGCTTTTCTCCTGTACAACTATACGTTGCATTCTTAACAGTAAGCTTGCACGGCTTGGTCATGTTACAACCGGAGTGCTGAACTGACAACGTGGTATACAAACAGAACTATAACAATCGTAAAAAAAGAAAAAAAAAAAAAAAGCGAAGAACCCTTGGATTTAATAAAAAGGCTCCTTCCTTGACGAAGCAAGGAAAAAGGAAGACCTCATATGGCGTTCGTTTATAAAACAGCGGAAAAGCTGTGTTAAGGCTGCTTCACATAAAAACAGATCCTTAACAAATTGTTATTGGTATATTTTCCCTCAATTTAAAAAGCTTTTCTTCTTAATAAAAATTTAAAAGCAGTACTTCGCGGGGATTTAGATATAGATATATATATATATATATATATATATATATATATATATATATATATATATAAATATATATATATATATATATATATAGATAGATATATAGATATATATAGATATATATATATATCTATATATATATATATATATATATATATATATATAGATGTATATAGAGATATATATATAGATATACATATATAGATATAGATATATATATGTATGTATGTCTATATATATATATGTAAGCTTATAAGTACTGCCTTACTTCTCTTTAAGAAAGGAAGATGTAATGATACTTGATTTAAACGATTCCATGTCTTGCTGGGTTTGTGTAGCTTGTCAATATCTTTACACCTCTTTTTAAGACTTATTGACTGAAACGGGCTTTCACGAAAAAAGTTAGGGCTTTGCTACAGGATACACCCTCCACAAGTTAAGGAAGTAAAAATAAAAGTATATATTTCTGTTTTATTTAAACCTTTTAAGTTCGTATGCATAACCCCATTTGGCTGTTCTAGTTTTTTTTTTCTTTCTTCAGTAATATTTAATCTCCTTAAAGAAAAAGAACATATGCATTTTACTTTTTTTGTATCTCTTTAGTAATATTTTAGTGTAAAAGGATAACCAGTATTTAAACCTTTTATGTTACTTTATACAGTTATTTTACACAATGTTGAAAAATTAATAAGAAAGCTACATATTTTGGCAGCTGCTGCTTTAATTTTCAATGAAATGAAAAAACCTCTCCAAGAGAAAACCTCAATGAAGAAGAAGAAACCCTCATTTATAAAGGTTTGCTGCAGATGACTTAACTGAAAATAAATGAATAGTTGCTATGTGTATAATACATATTTATCTATTTTACTTATGCCTTTATTCTAGCAACTTGAAACATCTGAGGTACAATTTGTTACATTACTTTTGTTTTTTGCAGCACAGGCAGGTGAAGTGACTTCCTCAGGGTCACACAGTGGTGTCAGTACCTGGATTTGAACTGACAAGCTCCAGGTTTGCTGAAATATTACTGAACAAAGAAAAAAAATGAAAACGGTCAAATAGGGCTATGCATACAAATGTCCATCCATCCATTATCCAACCCGCTATATCCTAAATACAGGAGCCAATCCCTGCCAACACAGGGCACAAGGCAGGAAACAAACCCCGGGCAAGGTGCCAGCCCACCGCAGGGCGCACACACCCACACACCAGGGACAATTTAGAATCGCCAATGCACCTAACCTGCATGTCTTTGGACTGTGGGAGGAAACCGGAATACCCGGAGGAAACCCAGACAGACACGGGGAGAACATTCAAACTCCACGCAGGAAAGCGAACCCGGGTCTCCTACCTGGCACCTTTCACTGCGCCACCATGCCGCCCGCATACAAACTTAAAAGGTTTAAATAAAACAGAAATATACACCTTTATTTTTACTTCCTTAACTTGTGGAGGGTGTATCCTGTAGCAAAGCCCTAAGTTTTTTCATGAAAGCCCCTTTCAGTCAATAAGCCTTAAAAACAGGTGTAAAGCTAAACTTGCAGCACCGCTATTCAATTACACTTACCTAACGCCACTCCTAAGGGGAGATACTGTGGGATCTAGGCATCAGTCAAAGCACCAATCACAGGCCCGATTAGAAAGCGTGAAGCTGTGATTTGTCGTCTCCCTCCCATGTAACAATCACAGCCCGTGTTACAACGCACTATGTATGTATGCATGTATATATGTATATATGAAGAGGATGGATGGATGGATGTATATGTGTGTGTTTATGTATGTGTGTATATGTATGTGTATATATATTGATATGTGTATATATACAGTGTGAAAAACTATTTGCCCCCTTCCTGATTTCTTATTCTTTTGCATGTTTGTCACACAAAATGTTTCTGATCATCAAACACATTTAACCATTAGTCAAATATAACACAAGTAAACACAAAATGCAGTTTTTAAATGATGGTTTTTATTATTTAGGGAGAAAAAAAATCCAAACCTACATGGCCCTGTGTGAAAAAGTAATTGCCCCCTTGTTAAAAAATAACCTAACTGTGGTGTATCACACCTGAGTTCAATTTCCGTAGCCACCCCCAGGCCTGATTACTGCCACACCTGTTTCAATCAAGAAATCGCTTAAATAGGAGCTGCCTGACACAGAGAAGTAGACCAAAAGCACCTCAAAAGCTAGACATCATGCCAAGATCCAAAGAAATTCAGGAACAAATGAGAACAGAAGTAATTGAGATCTATCAGTCTGGTAAAGGTTATAAAGCCATTTCTAAAGCTTTGGGACTCCAGCGAACCACAGTGAGAGCCATTATCCACAAATGGCAAAAACATGGAACAGTGGTGAACCTTCCCAGGAGTGGCCGGCCGACCAAAATTACCCCAACAGCGCAGAGACGACTCATCCGAGAGGTCACAAAAGACCCCAGGACAACGTCTAAAGAACTGCAGGCCTCACTTGCCTCAATTAAGGTCAGTGTTCACGACTCCACCATAAGAAAGAGACTGGGCAAAAACGGCCTGCATGGCAGATGTCCAAGACGCAAACCACTGTTAAGCAAAAAGAACATTAGGGCTCGTCTCAATTTTGCTAAGAAACATCTCAATGATTGCCAAGACTTTTGGGGAAAATACCTTGTGGACTGATGAGACAAAAGTTGAACTTTTTGGAAGGCAAATGTCCCGTTACTTCTGGCGTAAAAGGAACACAGCATTTCAGAAAAAGAACATCATACCAACAGTAAAATATGGTGGTGGTAGTGTGATGGTCTGGGGTTGTTTTGCTGCTTCAGGACCTGGAAGGCTTGCTGTGATAGATGGAACCATGAATTCTACTGTCTACCAAAAAATCCTGAAGGAGAATGTCCGGCCATCTGTTCGTCAACTCAAGCTGAAGCGATCTTGGGTGCTGCAACAGGACAATGACCCAAAACACACCAGCAAATCCACCTCTGAATGGCTGAAGAAAAACAAAATGAAGACTTTGGAGTGGCCTAGTCAAAGTCCTGACCTGAATCCAATTGAGATGCTATGGCATGACCTTAAAAAGGCGGTTCATGCTAGAAAACCCTCAAATAAAGCTGAATTACAACAATTTTGAAAAGATGAGTGGGCCAAAATTCCTCCAGAGCGCTGTAATAGACTCATTGCAAGTTATCGCAAACGCTTGATTGCAGTTATTGCTGCTAAGGGTGGCCCAACCAGTTATTAGGTTCAGGGGGCAATTACTTTTTCACACAGGGCCATGTAGGTTTGGATTTTTTTTTCTTCCTAAATAATAAAAACCACCATTTACAAACTGCATTTTGTGTTTACTTGTGTTATATTTGACTAATGGTTAAATGTGTTTGATGATCAGAAACATTTTGTGTGACAAACATGCAAAAGAATAAGAAATCAGGAAGGGGGCAAATAGTTTTTCACACCACTGTATATATGTATATATATGTGGATGTGTATATGTATATATATATATGTATATGTAGATATGTATATATATGTTTACATAACCTCTTTAACACACTACTTCTCCGCTGCGAAGCGCGGGTATTTTGCTAGTATATTATATATATATTATATATATATATATATATATATATATATATATATATATATATAAATGAATAAGGCATGCTTTAAAAACAAAATATAACATATGCACCCTGATTATCACCCTTTCCACGTATTAGAAACAAGTTTTGACCAACCCCCTGGAAGTGACCTATCCACACAGATGAAGGAACATTATTCCTTTAATAACTATTGAACAACCAGTATGCACAGTATGTTTGCATGTCTTAGAATTCGTGCTGTATGCACAATCAGAAAAAGGTTGAGGTTAGCCCTTTTTCAGCAGCAACAGACCAATAGATGAAACACTAAGACGCTGAAAAGCCACAAGTAAATTGCTGGTTGAGCAATACAGCCAGAGCATAAATGTCTCTATTTAAGCCAACTTAGATTCTCCCATTTAGAAGAGCATTTTTGGATCTCAGAGATGATGAGGACAAGAAGTCTGAAAGGACTCAAATCCACTTTAATTCAAGTCATTGTCATGTATACATAGTACAATGAAATTCTTACATGTCTCCTCAGTACAGTTGACAAAACACAAATAAGTAAAAAGATAAACAAGGTAAGGTAAATAAATAACTACACATAGCATGCAACATATACATACAATATTTGAATTATTTTGATTTGAATGTTCGAATCCTTGAGTTGTGGATAGAAATTGTCCCAGAATCTACTGGTACAAGTGCCACCATGCCTGTACCGTTTGCCAGAAGAGGAATAAGAAAAGTAGCTGTGCAGGACAGCAGAGGTCATTAATTATACGGTTTGCCCTTCTAAGGCAGATAATGTTGAGTAGGCAGCTGGGTGCCAATAATATTCTGTGCCTCCTTCACTCGCTTTTGCAGTACTTTACAACCTTGTGCCGAGCAGGAGCCATACAAGGAAGTGATGCACCCAGTGAGGATGATCTCCACTAAGCACCTATAGAGGTTTCAGAGATTATCCTAGTGTTGAAGCAACAGTAAACAGTTTTGGTCCAAATGTAATTAGAGACTTTAAATTGACTGTGATCTTTAACAATAGAGTCATGCAGAAACTCAATAAAAGTGGAACTTCCCAACAATGTTAACATCTTCAGACATCACAGGAAAGTAACCAACATTGCAGCATTAGTAAAAGCGCAGGCCTTGGCACCGAGGTCTGGTGAAGCTAGGGAAATGGTTCTGTCAAATCAAAGTCCAGTGCAGGACTTAGTAGTTTTTAAAACTACTTATTCCTGTGGTCATACCACAACAATTTCAAGTGAAAGATAGGAACCAACATTGGACAAAATTCCAGATCTTGCATATGATATTCCAAATACAATATGTAACATTAACTGTACACCTACATCAAAGTCTTTAACTCCTCTTTAAGCACTGTTTGCTAGCCATCCATCTTTCAGACAAAACTGTTTTGTCATAATGAAACATTCATTGCAAACAGCAGTATTTATCCTTCAAGCATGCCTATTTATCTGCCAGAATTTTAAAAACACCACAATCTGTAGGAGAATCTTGCAAACACTTACTACTCCAACAAATGCCGAAATACCAATGTGGCTCTGTTATTGAAGCAATGAATTCAGTTCAATTGAGTGGATCACCCAGCAAGTAATACTTCCGCTTTACAGGTCTCCTCTTAATCTCATGTTAAAGCATGGCAACAAATATTAAAATACATAAAGATCCATATTTCTCTTCCATTATTTACTGGCTGAAAAATGTCTCCAAAAATGTGGAATCCATTCACTTTTACTTCATTAAATACATCAAAAAGAATGGCCTTCAACAGATGTAACAAGAATTGATTTAAAGACAAGTTATTGAGTGACAATAATTATTTGAAACAACTCTTTGATCACAAAGCAAACTGGATTCCTAACAGAAAGATTACAACATATTTTCCATTTTTCTCAGCACGAATTAGGAGTATAGGCAGGTCAAGTAACTTGCTCAGAGTAACAATGAAATTCTGAATCTGGCTTTGAACCAGTGATCTTATGGTATGGCATCCAGTGATGTAAATCACTGAGCCACAATGTCTTCATACTAAAAAATCTACATATCTGAATAGATAAGATTTTTATAAAAATAAAACTATATTTAATATACTGTAGTTACATACCATTATAAAATGTGCAATTATTAAAGAACTGTGATTTTTACTCTTCAACAATTTACTACAGCTGCCATATTATTATGCATGGATGTGTACAGAACATTTTCAAACTCATTTAATCTAATTCAGGAGTGTGGGGGTGCAAGAGCCTATCTATGCAGCAATGGAGACAAGTGTGGAACTATCACTGGACAGCACAGATACCCATTGTAGGATACATTCACATATGCCAATTTAGTTAACCATACAAGCAAATTCTTGGGGTTGTAAGAGAATCGGAAGCACCCAGGAAAAAAAAAGACATGGAAAAAACATCTAAACTCCACAAAGATAATAAATGCGCACGAGATTCGAACCCAGCGCATGGGATCAATGAGGCTGTGCTATCGTACTAACAGATATGTGTCAATGCAATCAGACTAACAATACGAGACTGCTATATAAGCATGAGAAAAATATGGACAATGCAGTTTGCATAAAATACAGGCAATTCTTTAATTACAGGTGACTTTCATTCTCCATTCAAAGCACTCAAAAATGACAGTATTCTTCCAATCTCCTCATCTTGTATAACTTCCCAATAGACTCAATGCAACCTTCCTTTATAAAAAAAAAAAACACATACACCAGACACTGACCCCACCTTGGACTAACATTTCAAATGAAGCCCCCTTCACACTACACCATATATGCTGTACTCTTCATTATACCTAATTTTACTGAATATTATCCAAAAATCCAAATAAAACACACACACACACACCAGGAAGATGACATACTTTGGACCCCCAGCTTTGTTTTCTTCGAATTTATTTACCTACAGGTTTTCCCCACTCCCACCCATTACATTCTTCTCCTTAGAAAATGTATATCCATAATTTGAAATATTTGTATTTCATTCCTGTATCCCTAGACCACTAGGAGCAAACCTGTATGACTTGCAATATTAAAAATTTATTAAACTTTAAGGTTTATCAGTTATATGAGAGCTTAATATTTATATAAAATAATTTATAAATTACAGAAATTTAAAACAATATCAAAATTATTGCCATGATCCTTTTTGTTCTTGATAAACTGCATGCAAGAGTCAAAATTCAAAAACAACCTAAAAATACAGCAAATGTTCAAGGAAACTATTATAAACACAGAGTAGATCAATCATTTTCTCCTACAGCTTCATTGAAAAGGGTCAGTCAGGTTTTGCATAAATACAAACCAAAAATGTAAGCTTAACTTAAAAGTAAAAAATAAATTACCTTTAAAAGTATATAGATTGAAAGAAATAATATAAATGATAGCTATTAAAACAAATTAAAAGCATGAACAAGAAAACAACTAAAATTATGGTAAATTACTACAAACCAAAAAAGAAACTTGTTTCAACCAGAGAGGGACAAGTGTAGGTTTACTGCAAATTTTCTGGTTATGTCAAGCACAGAAGTAATGTACGTTCAGTACCTGGAAAAACAAACCTCATAAATGCTAATTTGCATAAAGATGCATAAATATGCCAAGACCATGAGTAATTTTTGACAGGAGAGAGGGAAGTCACAGTTACCTAAACATAGAAAACCTTAGAAACAATGTTGATTGCTCAGGAAACTAAAAAGAAGCAAAGATTGACTTAGTACCGATAAAATATATAAATCACAAAAACAAGATTTTCAAAAATAAAATTAATAAGAAATTAAAAACACTGTTTAAATGAAAGCTTGGAATTCTTAAGAATACAACTAAGCCTAATTAATCTGTATAAACATGCAGATCTTCTACAACAGGTTTGAGCTTTGTTAGTTGTGGTTTCTCAATATAGCAAACCTAAAAATCAACACATCTTCTAAGCTAGTAAATAAACCTCCTTACTAATTCTGCTCCTTAGTTAGTTACCCTGTATTTATAAATTTTGGCAGGATGAATTCCAAATGCCTCTAAAATATTGCTACAAATCTGTATTTTTTTTTATTTCACCTAACTGAAATTAATCTGCCTTGTGTAACTCCATTGTAAAAGGCAGGTCGCTTCCGACCAGCAGGCAAGTGCTCTCATGCACAGAGTATTCATTCATCTATTCTATTTCAGAACAAACCTTCTTCTATAAAAACATTCCCTTTCCAATTTCTTTTATAAGATTTATTTGCCGTAAGACATAATCTACCTTCAAGACAAATTTGAATAGAATTAATAAACTATGAAATTTCATTGTGCACATAACGAGGATTACAAATAAATGTTTATCTTCAAAATACATGTTATTAGATTAACATACCCAGTTCTGAGAACAAAATGCAAATGGTGCCCTAGAATTAACTGAAAAAACACACATGAACAAAATAACTGTCCAAAAATGGCAACAGTAACAAATAAAAAGCTACAAATTTTAAAATTAGAATGCAAGCAAGAGAATTCTGTTTCAAGACAAATTCAGCCTAAAACTGAAAGGAATGCAACTGCAGCATATAAAAAACACAAGAAAAGCAGAACTTGATATAAAGCCTAAATGTTACTGCTGGACAATTATATTTTCTACAAGCATCTGGAGTCTTACAAAATATCTGTGAGCCAGTGATCTTGCTGCACTTGATTTTTTATTTCCCTTAATATACATTTTGAGATAATTCCAAAAATGGGGAAGGAACCATCTGCTGATAAAATTGTACATGCTCTTTTCAGTTAAAAAAAAGCTTCACGACCATCTTGAAAAGGTTAAACACACACAAAGCACTGGAAACCATCCCCTTAAGATAATGGTAAACCTACAATTTTTTCAGAAGGGGTACTTTTTAAAGGTACTGCACCAAATACATGATTTGAAGCATATGAATTAAAATTATTAAATATGCCTTGTTGCCCTGAACTGTTTCTATAAAAAAAAAAACAACAAAAAAAAAACAACAACAACAACAACTTGCCAGCACCTATTATAAGTTATCAGATACTTTAAAATTAACAGAAATTGACAGATATATTTCAAAGGAAAGTCAATTTGATTGATGGCTTGTAAGCACACACAAAAAAATATATAGTTCATGGTTGCAGGAAAACGTCAGCTAATTAACTAGAAATCAGCAACAAAAGAAAAAAATGACATAGGGCAGAAAATAGATTAAATAAAAAAATATAGTAAACCTGAATTCACATCACTTTATAAAATATGAACTTTGGGATTAAAAAAAAGCAAAAACAAAACAAAGGCTCTGCGAAAACACTACTTTTGCATTTATTGCACATGTATTTCATACCAATCCTTATTGTCACCAGAATTAGCAGCGCCTACTACATGTTTGTTTAATTACATTACTCGGTGCACTAGTTCCAACACAGTAACTGTTGTTGATAAACACCTCACAAATTAAATAAACATGTACACGTACAGAATTTAATTACAGTTAGAAATTCTTACACTGAAAAAAATGAACTTGCTGGATAAACTTAAAAATTTACCAACTGCATTCACCTTTTTAAGTTCTTACAATTAACTCTAGTTTTAAGTAAATCCTAAAACAGTATTCAACATAAATTTAACATGGATTTTTGAGGTGACTGAACATAAAAATGTAATATGAATTTATTTGATTAACTTTTGTTTTGGAAATATTTTAATTGAAACAACTAATTATCATAATTTAAATTTTCAAAAACTGTTTATGTTTCACTAACTTAAAATTTTAATTTGAATAAATGTAAAGGTTTACACAATTGATTACCTAATTTTTTGTAAGTACAACTCGATATTCTTACCTGTTCAAACATAGGTTGTAAAATTGGAAAAAATACAAAAAGCACAAGGGTATAGCATTTGTATTTTTAATGTACAAAACATTATTATTTATCACATTTTTCTTTGTGAATAACAGTGTACATTTTATTTCACCTCTATTTTCTCTTCATAAAAGTCTACAGCCATTCCCTTGGGCTCATTAACACTGCAACTTATTTTGCTCAGAATGGTTTACTTTCATTTACATGTTTGCCAGTCACAGTATGCAACCTTAATAGGTATAACAAAATCTTAACTAAAATAGGGCCTCTTTTTTTAAATATAGGACGTATGAGCTAAAATGGAGATCATCCATATCCAAAAACAATTTTTGGAATACTTCAAAAGTATACCACAGCACTTTGGGGTAACTTAGATTCAGTGAATATAACATCTAGTAACATGGCACAAGCTTTTGCAGAGATACCAAGATTATTTTAAGCTTTAGTTCCCTCAATAATCACACCAATAATCCCATCTGCTGGCTCTGGATCAGGAACATCTTCATACTTTACCATTAATATTTTGATAGCATACTGACTCCAGTCAGCCGGAAAACTACCTGCTTCAACATCCTAAAGGAAGAAAAATAGTGCCATAATTAATAGCAATAACAAATACATCTAGATTTCAGTACATTTCAAAGGAATACTCTACCAAAAATAAATGTTTTACCTTAAGAATTTTAATCTCAGGTTTTAATCAGTAGGAATTGATCCTGAGTAGTACCAACCAATATCAAAACCTTTGTGAAAAAAATTCTCTGATTACTAATGTTGAATAATGCAGATGTATGAAATCCAGTCAAGTGCTTGTGGAGGTTCAAGAGGTTTTGTTTTCTTAACTGGTTCTAGAGGACATCTCCAAACAATTCAGATCAATTGCTTCTCTTTCAAATACATCGCAGATGAATTCCTATTCTAGGTTTGGATTAGCTATTTCTTGGAGTTCAATGTGACAGCATCCAGATGTGGAATTTTTGAGATGCAACAGGAAAATATACTGTCAAAGATTATAGTGCTACTAACTTATTATAATAATCTATAATAGTGATATAAAAATATTATATATATTTTGTTTATTACTTTCCCAGAGTTGTCATTGCATAGATTAGGGCATTTTTCTTAACTCCCTCAGTCAATGCAATATTGACAAACAAGCTTTATCACAACAAACAGAAACAAAAAAAAAAAAATCAAAAGTGATCCACTTACCACAGACTCTTTGAGAAGATCCTCCACATATTCACCAAGGTACTCTATCAAACAGCAGAGAAAAGCTCGCTTTGCTTGTGGATAGTATTTTGCTGATTAAAACAGGATTAAGAGGCATTGTTAAAAAACTAACAAAACCACATAATTTAATATGCATCTCTGTAAGAATTTACTCATTTTGCTTACCCCGAGTAAGACATATAACATAATATGAATTTATTTTTGTATGCCACCTCCCTAATTCCAAAAAATGCTTAGCAGCCAATGTGTGAATTTATTCAGGGAAGAAATAAACTTTCCAACTGGATGGACTGCTGAGATTCTCAAAATTCTTTGCTGATCTGCACATATAGGACACAAACCATAAAGTAAAACTAAATACACAAACAATTCCGAAATTATCGGAGACAGGTGTTTTATTACAATCAACTTTAAAGCTCTAGAACTACACTGTATTACACAGAAGAAAAAAGAAACTATAACCACTCAAAATAATTAAGAAGATAAATTACTTTAATATTTTTTCAGTACCTGAGTGGTATTGAAGAGAACTGGCCATCTTGCTTTGAAATCTTCAATCCTTGGAAACTCGTTCAAAATTTCCTGCCTTCTGAGAGAAAATGTTTTGGCCATTTTTTGGCTGATAACACTGTGATTTATTTTCTTCTTCTCCTCACTCCAAAGCTAGCCTAATTTTTCAAGTCTTTGATATGTTTCTCAGAGGAACCTAGAGGATTACATACCTCACAATCATCAGCATAAATGATAATAGGGATGATGTGTTCATCTGATGAGAAAAAATTGTTCTCTGTGAAATGTGAACCATCACAAAATGATCTGTATGTAAAGCACGACTCTGAGTGTGTCTTTCTTCATCAAAAGCTTTCAAAAAATGCCTTCTTTACTCAAAACTCGTGATAAAGATGGAAGCTGAGGTACATAGTGAATACATTTCTTCCTCTTCTCATCAAGAATATATTCAATTGGTTCAACTACATAAAAATTCTGTTTACTCTCTTCATATAGATCCTGCTGAAAATGAGCCATCTTTACATATATATGTTTTTAAAGGATTAGACAAAAACAAGTCTTTTGCCAAGTTGGAAATCGCAGACTTTTTCAAAACTGAGATTAACACTTTTTATATCAGAAAGTGCTAAGGCAGAACAGGATATGAAATGTAGTTCCTCAGCCAGTTCATTTATACATTTTTTAGATGTTGACCAACATGAACAAAAAACTCAGAATCAGAAGAGAAACTGCTTTCATTACAGACTTGACATGTGAAATTTACAAATTCTACAGAACTTAATTAATCTTCTAATGGATGATATCTTGAGAAATGGGTCTGAAATGCATTTACAATTCTGAAGGAACACAGGCAATTTAATGGAAATTGTTTTCAAAGAACATGGAGCTAGTATCAAGTGCAATTTAAAATATACAGTTTACTGGTGATTACCTTTCATAAATTTAAAAACACACAAATATATTTTTACAGTATTACGCATGATTATAATATGTTTGCATAAAAAGTAAACAAATTACTAAATTAATTTTATATGGGATTTTCCAAAAATTAAACTTATCTTTGATTGAATTGATTTGTGGAAAAAAATTTTTTGCTGTTGTCTTTTATACTGTTGGTTGATTTACAATAGTTTAATTGATCTATCAATTGTTAATCTAGGATTGTTGATTTATTAGTTATTACATCTTTTCACTTAGGGCAATCAACCTTTGTTACCTGTCCTATTACACTCACTGAACAAAAAAGGATATAGCCTGACATTACTCGATTATGTTTACCTTTTTTTTAAAGTTTCTTTGGATAAAAGCATCTGCCAAGCAATAAAATGTAAATGTAAATCTTTACAATAATGCCATAATTAAATAACCCAGAGGTGGATCTGCTTTGTACGCTAGTATACAAATTATCCATTAATACAGACTGCCAGTTGAAATCCTTATGAAATGGCATATTAAGAGAACTTGAAAATGCTAATATAAAATAATGCATACCTCATACAATAACCATATTTATATGTTTCATGAGTCAGTTAAAATATGCTGTAAAGCATCAGATCAAGAATGCTTAACTATTCACGATACAACTTATAGTCATCTTTAACTCAGCCATTTTCTACCTTGCGATGACAGTTTTGCAGCATCATAAATTTGCTATTCTAAAACTGTGTCCCCCTTTCCCCCCCAAGAATAATTTTGTTTATTTATTTAATATTGATACTGGATATGCAGTATACATACACACATACAGAGGAACCTGTATTTTGAAAAGTACACCGAATGAAAGAGCTTCGATAAAGAGTTTTTAAACTTACACGAGCATCTACACGACTATTTGAATATTTCGGATAATTAATTCCTCTATCTAGTTTATAAATCCAGTTGCAAATTGTGCAAACTTTGATTATTGTGAAACCACAAAGTGCTCGCAAAATAGTGTTTGGCACAGTGGGGAAAAAAGAAAAAAAGACATACTCAATAGATTTTGATTATGAGGTGACCAATGGAAAGTTAACTGTAATAAATACCACAATCATACACTTTTAGGATACAACTCAATCAGTTCTTTAAGAGAGGTAATGGACACATTAACAACAATACTTAACCTATTAAAAGCCTGTGACTAAGCCCCAGTACATAAACATCTTAAACTGCTCATATTGTCGAAACTTATATAAAATGTAAAATTAATGATGTCTTAACAAACTGCGCACATTAAAAAAAAACTGATATGAAATGTAAACTATTAACCTGTTACCAAACTCGAGAAATGTTTTGAAAAGAAAATGGCTTCTGTCACCAAAGACCCACCACTTCCATGAACATGAATCAAATGTTCAATGTTCACAAATCAGAAGCTGGTTGGTGAGCATGCACAAAACAAAAAAGGAGCACCGCTCCCCGCATCATGTAAAATGGGATTTAAACAAAAACTTAGTAGAGTCAATGTAATAATTAATGTAAAGATGACGGTCAGTGTAATTTTTTTAGTACACTACGAGTATTCAATATAAGTAAATTTATGATTACATGTATTTTATGTAAAATAAACTCATGTATTGGAGTCAAATAAATTAGAACAAAAATGATTTTTTTCAGTGGATGACAAACAAAGTTAAATGTCACTTCTTCCAGAAGTACACAGAAACAAAAGGTTTCAAAACTGCATGGGTGTAAAACATATATGTCTCTCTGTCTGACTATATTTTAAGCATTCATATATATGGCACAGCTCTTTGTGCTGACTGAACCATAGAAAGGACAGAAACATTCCACTAGACTAAAATGTGCTTTGACTAGTTAGATGGGATAGAATTTCAGACATCTGATAATATGGATGCTGCATTCCATTAAAGTTAATACAGCTGGATCTATCTTTATTTTTATTCATTGTCTTGTAATCAACAAGTTAGGTAGTCACTCTCTACAGCTGGATGACGCAGATTTCTGGCTGGATAAAGCTACACTCTATTCAAAAGCAGCACCTACAATATTTTTGTAAGAATGCAGTATGAACTCGGTATGCAATTCCAGGTTTTGCCAAAAATGGAATATGGACTTAGAGAACACTAGGACAAAGATAATTTAAAAAACAATTTAGTCAATCATACAAATACACAACACACACCCTGAAAACACAACTTTATGGTATGGCTAAACGTAAAAGATGTTTAATCACTTAAAATAACAAGGCAAACTAAAAGCACCACAATATTATACATCACCTATAAGTTCAGTTAGTTTACATGTGCATAGAACTGATGTATGTAGAGTACCTGCAAGAGCAAACCTCAAAAATGCAAGTTTTCACAAAGAAGGACAAAAATGCCAAAATCTCTCGTAATTTCTGACAGAAGAGTTGGTCAAATGTAATAAAACATATAAAATATTACAATATTTATAGCTCAGAAAATTAAAAAGAAGCAAAGATAATTTGACTTAGCGGTTATTATTTATATAAATCAGAAAGACCAAAAAGATTTTCAAAAATGAAGATCTAGTTAGTAATTACACAGAGTTTAAATGAAAGCTGGGGATTCTTTAGCATACAACCATACCTAATTAATGTGAACAGATTTGTACTGCAGATCTTCTACAACAGACTTGAGCTCCATTACTTGCAATTTCTCAATACAGCCAACCTGAAAATCATCACCTCTTCCCAACTAGTGAACAAACCTCCTTTCCAGTTCTGCTCCTTACTTAGTTACCCTGTACTTATAAATCTTGACAGGGTGAATTCCAACCACCTCTAAAAACTTATTACAAATCTATACTGTATTTTCAAAGAAATGTGATCATCATTTTATCTTACTGCACGCACTACACTGTTAACAAATGCTACAAACAAATACATTTCTTTTCAATAAAATGCTCTTCCCTGAAGAAAGGTTTAAAGTAGTATGCCGAAAGAAGCAGTGAGGTAAAATCAAATTGCAATTTTGTATGAATTTAACTAGCTAATACTCAAATTCTTTTTATGCGGAACCGTCGATGAACACTTACAGTAGTTTCAAAGTAATATTCCAGTTTACTCAATCCATTCTAACATACAACAGCAGATGGGCATGTGGCCCCACTTTCTGATCAATTTCTCTCGTCTCTTCTTTACCATTTTGCCCCGATAAAACATACCAACTGGGAGAGTGAATGGCGATAAAGTTGCAAGAGGGGGCATCTCCAAGAGTTGTCGTGTAACACGTGTATTTCGAGAAGGTAAAACATTTAACTGACAATTCCAATTGTGACTGATAAATAGTATTGCAAAGCTGTATAAATTTTAGGGAAAAAAATTAATTACTTGTTCTATGCAAAATCAAAACCTGCTCATAAATAGGGCAAAATGAAAATCCCCAATAGTAATTTGTATCTTTATAACATAAATAAATCGCACATAGCAAAAACTATAATTTGGAATAGTTCCGCTGGTATGAAACGGCATTTAATACAACACCCTGGCAAATGGGTCATTTTTTTTTTAATTGCCATTAATGACAGTGAAGTGTGTAACAACGGAATGAGGCAGCCCTCGTATAAAAACCGCGTCAATTTAAAGTCACGTTTACTCAGCAGCCGCCCCTTTTTGCACGTCTCCTAATTGTGAAATAATCAATAGTCAACACCAAATAAACACTTAAGGCCAAGTGCACGCCGCGTAGCTCCTTCCGTTCTACAGTTTTAGTTTTATTCTTCGTTAGTTGAGACGCCCGCCACCTTTTTGTGTTGCTAACTGTAGTGTGGCGGGACTCGAATGGAGGTGCACGAGTAGGGCACTACATGAAGTATTTTAAAAATACCAGAAGCGGCTGAACTGCTCGCCTTACAGACCGGCAGCTGCTTCTCAAGTGCCCGCTGCTCACCTGCGTTTTGTCGCAACCGCAAGCCGCCGTGGTGCAGGCGGCGGCCTCGATTTCTATCCTCTCCCCGCGATGAGGACGCGGCGTCTGGCCCGGGTGCGAAGCAGAGCAGAGCGATGATTAAATCGGGCCGTCGCCGCAACAACAGTCTGGCACTCCTGGGAGGGGGCACGTTGCTCAAAATTGTGCGCGTAATGATTGAAATGCTCATGTTTTGTTTTGTTTTTTTAAATTGTTGCCAGACGTGCAAATGGTCTCTCGGAAAACTGCTCCGCAAATCTGTTTACAAACCTGTTAAGCCACGTTCAGATGCCATAACGTGTATGTTTAAACCGTAATAATATAAGCATATATGATCTCTGCGCGGGGAATTTCCGTTATTACATTAATATGCACTAACAAATTGCGTGCCTAGGACTACACGCTGGATGCCTCCGGGGAGGGAAATTTGTATAATATCGGATTGCAGGTGGGGATTTTTTCACATCTGCTCCTCCAGATTCACGTTAAACCGAAGTGACAAGGCGTTCCCCATCACAGGTCGACCTTCAAATTGAATACTCACCCTGACCTGGTCACTGTATGCAAGTCCGAAACACCCACAACACGATCACATCCGAAACGTTGGCTCTTTAGCGAGCTCCGACTGCGGCATCCCCAGGCCCCAATGATAACAGGAACGACAGCCCAGGAGTATCTCCAGCTTTCGAATCGTCTTCGGTTTAATGTGAATTTTCTACAAACCCCGAATACAAACAAAACGACTAAAATAATAACGCGTACTGCCTTATACTTTGTAAGCCGCAAGGGCGATAATGATCGAAGTAAGTGCTAATTAAAGACACTGTCCCATGATTCGTTTTCGATCAGATGACCTGAAATATATATAAATCCATGCAATAGCCTTTTATGCGCTAATTTTCAAACTGAATCGTTGTATTTTCATTTTACGGCTGCGTCTTTTGCTGTTTTACTCATCCGTATATTGGGAATTTGTTATCCGCCTCGGCCCCCCTTGCTTACTTGCATTTAATTCGTAATGTTGACTTCATAGTAACAAGAATTGTGTGCGTCAAATATCAGGTGGCGGAGATCGGTCTGCATTAGATAAACGGAGCAAAATTCCGAACACACATTTTTGGACGCTTCGTGTTAATTAGACATGCATTTTGGAATGTTGTTGACAGTAAAATAATTCTACGGATGTTCAAAATAGACGGTTTCAGTGTTTCTCAAGAGTTGAGCGATAAATAACGCATTTGTCTTGTTTTAACGCATTCATAATATTTTATAAGTGCATAACGAATACAAAATATTTATTCTATTTTATTTCGCCGCACCGATTAACCCCGTCAAATCGAAAGTGTTGATAAACAACTGTACTTGACAATTATTTTATGAAATTCCTAATGACCACTTTAAATTGAATATTGAGTGGCTTTTGTTTATTCCAGTTAAGAATTCCGAAGACACGTTAACACTTGAAATTAATGCTCTTGAACGATGTTTTCAAAATATAAGCAGCAAGAAATATGTACATCTACTCATGTATTTATTTTTCTTTTATGAGTTTATTTCATAGTATTAATATTAATTTATGTGTTATGCGTTACATTTGTGCATTATCCGTTTTTAATATTTGTATTGTACGTAAACATTTTATAGGTTTTTCCGAGTTTTATGTATGCATTGTAATTTACATATGTGGTTATATTCATATGAATTCAATATTTATTTTTAATATATGCTTGAAAATAATGCAAAGCAAAAAAAAAAGTGTGCATCCTGAACCGTAGTTTTATTTGCAGCAGTGTGTTTAGGAAGTTGATTAAACAATGTGAAACTAAGAAACGCAAAGGTTTATTATATATTTTATATATGCGCATAATTATATATGTGTATTTTCAAACGTTAGCATCTGGAAGAAGCTTTCCACTCTAATCGAGGGAGCAAAACAAAATACCCTTAAATCGTTATAAACCAGGAAATTTTGCATTTTAAATACATAACCGGAAAAAAACTACAAAAATAAAGGCCAGGATAAGGTGAAAAGTAGCCCGACGTCCGATTTGTCTGTATTTCCCGTTTTGTGCGTTGCTGGTCTTGATGGTTTAATGGCGATTTATTTAAAATTAAATTTCACTCGGAGGAAAATACCTAATGACAGAAAAAAGCCGTTAAAGTCAGCATATCACAAATTTACAGCTATTTACGATGATTGTATTCATTTTATTTAAATACAGTTAACGAACTTAGAGCTTTAAAAAAGGAGCCGTTCACACTCGTTAAAATTCGCAATATGTGAGGATGATTTCACTTCCAACTTGCTTTATCGTTTCGATAACGTTCCATTGATTTTAAGAAAAATATGATGTCGATGATTACTGGACTGCGCTTTTTTAACAAATAAACTGCACGCGCTCCCTGCTGTGTGTCTGTGTGGGCAATAAGTGACAAACTCTTACTGATTGAATGATCCAAAATACCTACCTTTTCGGCATTAGACTTAGGAATCGGGTCAGAAAGTCAGTTATACGATACAACGACATATTGAATCAAGAAAATAGTTGTTTTATCTTAGGTTGATAGATATTTCATTCTATAAACGCCGTTCTAAAACCTGTTACACGTTCATTGTGCCAGATATATGAGGAGATCATATTTAATTCAGTTCTATTTATTCCTATGCAGCACAATAAAACCTAAACGAAACACAGTTTTGTTATTAGTCAGAAGAGGATGAGAGCTGAACTTGCAGCCTTTTGGGTTCCACCTCCAAAATCATAATTTCACACTCCCATTAAACAATTTAATTAGTTGGCAATTGCTGTATATACAAGAAGCTAGATACTGTTACTGTATTCCATTTAAAATACAATTCAGTGAATATATTAAATCTGTTTTTAATGTGTCATAGGAGCAAACATTTAAACAGTAAAATCACAAAGGCCGCATAATTTTGCTATTAATTTTTACAGTGTGCCCTGACCTTAATAAAAAGGCAAAATTGTCTCAAGTTAATAATATTGAAATTAGCCCTTTTCAGGATTAATAAATCATATTTTGTTAATTTGCATTGACCTCTTTTTTGTACTACCAGCTACTACTACTGTGGGTTGCTTCTTAATTCCGAAGCAAAATGAGCAGTGTTAAATTATTTTAAAAGTTTTATCATATATAGACGTTAAACTGTTCATTTAACACTTCTGCTGTTACCACAGATTCTATACACCATACCTCTCTGTATTAGTTCAGAAAAAAAGAGTCCTTAAGAGTGGCACATGCTGGTAGACTTAAACTACTGGTAAACTTAAACTCGACTCGTTCCACAAACCTTCATATACTGCATATTTTTATCTTGCAGAGTCCTAGGTACTTGAGTTTAAAGACTCCGGTTAAAAAGACAGTGTTTTAATGAAGCCACAAAGAAAGCTTTTTGATCATTTTATGAAAAAATATTTATAATTACATTTTTTAAGCTACCATCTTTGACTTGGTTACTACATTACACATACAAGACAAGGACTGAATATACAATTAAAAAATAAAGAATAAGAACTAGGAAGTCACTTTTTTTTAAGTTACGCATGCTTCATATCTATCTTCTAATTACAGCTTCATAATACATAATTAATCATGCAAAATTAATAAAAGCATGTGGTGCTAACAAATTAGAAAATGATAGCAATTTCATCTTAGTTGTTTATCTATAGCTTTGCTAGGGAGGTCACCCACTTTATCATGAGCAAATGTTTGGAGATCATTGGGAGAAACCAAAAATATAGCAAAGAGCAAATAGTTGATATTAAAATGTTGGCAGTGCACGGAGCTTCAGTGGTCGTGCAGTAAAATATAACTTAAATCCAGTACTATATTCACTTAATGAGTAAGCAGAATTCTTTTGTGTTTACCATACAATTAATACATTTGTTTCATAATACTGTGTTAAAGAGAGTTTTTTGTTTCTGCTATACATGGGTTTATAGTAATATGCATAACATGGATCAGCATAAATTGTAGAGGGCTCTTAGACAATTGCTGAATTATTGGCATCAGCCAAATGAGTGTACACAAGCTCTATGAAAATGCTTATTAAGAACAAAACAACGCAGTTAATGGAGAATGTAAGCCACCCACTTCATGTGAGTTTTTGTAAATAGAGAACAGGAGGGATGGCCACTGTTTTCTGTAGCGTAGGTTTCACATGTGAGGCACAAACAGTTACTGTGGTAAAGGCTATTGGTTATAACAATTTGGCAATAAGAACAAGTAGTTATCCCTGTTTAAGTTTTGCATTTTACAGAGGGATTCAATTACTTTATGGTGCAGAACTTTACTCTTTCCCTACCAAGCTTTCCGGTTTTAATTTTCTTCTGTTATATTACCATATTAAATGAAGTTGTGATGATGGCAAGTATGCAAATGTGACTCTTGTGCCACAATAAAAGGAGTGATTGGCATGCCACAGTGGCCTAGTAACCCCATACTCTTGTAGCACCATCCACAAGATACCACAGAGTATGCCATGATAAGCTTTTCCAAATCCACAGAATACATGTTGACAGGACTAGAAAACTGCCGTGACCCGTGAAATACTTGTCTTTCTGAAATTCTGGGAGCAAAGGAAAAATCCTTGGGAAGGGAATTAAATAATACAGATGGTTTAGAGCCTGTTCTTCGTTCTTTCTCTGAAAAAACTTAAGTCACATTCCTGAATGGCTCTTAGAAGGTATCCGAGTTTAACCCAACCCAAGAAGAGTCAAAGAGGGAACTTAAAATGTCTCTTCTAGTTTCAGCCCTCTTCATGGACATGCAAATGCAGAGGCATCAAAAAGTATGACAATTTGTTGTCATCTTCCAAAAACCCACAAGGTACTCTAGAAGGAGAACTAAAACTGTGATAAAAGGAAACTCAGCCATTACTGGGCTGAATTTGTCCTTGATTGATAGCTCAAGTGTTTCCTTTTCATCCCAAGTACTAACCTCGGTAGGTGCTTCATGTAATGCTTCATTATACAGGCACAGATTCACTCTCTTGATTATCCAAAGAGAATACAAGGTGTAGAGTTGAAAAGGCATGGAAGATGAGAAAATCTGCTTACTCTCAATAAATTGCAGCTGATTTAAAAAAAACCTTGGCAATTGTTAATTTACTGTAGGTTTTCAGTCTTTATGCTGCCAAGAACTGTTGATCTATTCATTTGAATGCAAGCCAAAGAAATAACTAGCTTTCCAAATGAGAATTTGTATGTTTAAGTGCCTACAGGGAACTCCACCTACGGTTGCTCTAACTCATGGTAATGTGCCACAAGAGCTAAAAAGTGTCCAAAGAATGGATTTACTTAACACAAATCTAAAAAGGGTGGGGGGTGATACTGCTTCTCCCACCTTCCTTTCCCCTCTCTGAAATTCCACTATATCCCATTGCTTTCGACAGACCCTGAGATTGTTGTGGTAACTTTTGGACTGTCATTTACTTTTGCTCTGGGATATCCCTTCCTGTTGAAAATGGGTCAGACCTGGTTTTATCTTACTTACAATGTATTACCTCCTGTCTTCCATTCAGGCGCATTCTCTCAGTGATGCTCCTAGAAGGTTCCTTGCTGTAGAAATATTTGCACAAATGTCAGTTACTACCCTTAGGTAATCCTTGCCTACTCGCACTAGTATGTGTAGGCGCTTTCCAGCTTTCAATACAGATTTCAGGAGCTGTTTATGACAAATGGATGACCAATTCCTTGACCTGTACCACTGTCTTGACCTGTTCAAGTTAACAATCTGCTGCTGACAGCACTCGTCAGTTAAGGAGTCTGTGGGGTTATGAGCTGGCTAAAAGAAGAAATGTTCCTGCTTGAAGCAGAAATAAATGGACAAGTCAGGTTCCTGCAAACAGTCGATACTAGCCATTTCTATAGACAGGCACTACTTGGATTACAGTGCTGCAAAGTACATTCAGTACTCACATTTTGCCATTGAAGCACTAATGTCAGATTCTGGTTTTAGGGCCCACGTGCTGAAAATCCTGGACAATATTGCTAATTTAGTATTTTATCTTCTTTCACCCTGTTTAAACCTTGTGCCCATCAAAACAGAAGATTTTTGGTATTTAAAAGTTAGGAAAAAGACAAATGTTAATTAGGCTGTCTATTATAGTTGCAGTTTTTTTCAAATATTTCTAATTGAAGGCCACATTTACTATAATTTTGTCCAATGCAGTTTTTACCTCCACTGATTGCCAAGAAACATAATTGTATTTATTTTAAATAATATATCAACAAATTCCTTTGATGTCATGCAGAGTCGATTCTTAGCCTAGGATGACAAGATTCTTTTGAACCTATAATTCTCATCTTAGCATTAGATTCACACCAGTTTCTTTCACCCATATTAACAGTGTTACAAATCCACGGAACTAGAGGGAATTCCTGTACTGCTGTGTATATTATGTATAGGGTACAGTATTAGTGAAGTGTAGACAACAGATTACACCCATCAAGCTAAAAGTTACAACAGGAAAAGAAAGCAGACCACCTAATATGATGAGAAGTACAAACCAATAAGCTCTAAAATTAAAATATAGCCAACTGGGCTGCTTCACTTTCTGCCTAAAGGCTTGTCTTTTTCTTGTAGCAAGGTTTTGTAGGGGATAGGCTTGCAAACATATGTTGAGAAACGTGTAAGGGCACCTGATTAGTCAGATCTTGCCTGCTTTGAATAGAACTGATGTGATTTTTCAAGCAATGAAATAAAGGCCAGCAGACAAAAATTATGTGAAAGCTATTGATGTTGTTGCTGTCAGCACTGCTACCTTATAGATGAAGACCTCCTGATTTAAGTACAAACAATTGCTTACCATTCCATAATTTTCAAACGTCATAGGGACAGCCTCTTAGTGTTCTATTCCTGCGCTAAAATCCAAATTAAAATTACAAAAGGATACCATTGAAAGTTTTCACACTAACATATTCAGTCTCCACACACTTGAATCCAGTAAAATTGATCACTAAATACTTTATCACACCTTGTAAACAGCACAAAATCTCAACAAATTGTTTTTAGATCAGTTTTGGCAGAGGAGCAATAATACTTGGCAGGTTTGTACCATTCCTTTAAATGAAGCAGTTAGATTTACTCTAGAAAAAGAAATGTGTCACATTAAATACTATTAGTTGTTTCCCAGTGTATTATGTTGCCAAAAAAATAAACCATCTTTCTAATTCAGCTATAAATTTGTCTGTATAACCCCATAGATCTCCTGCAACAGTTGTTTGCAAAGTAAAGCTTTTGAAACATTTTATAGTTGCTTGTATCCCTATGTCTTACAATTAGCTCCTTCTTCTGCCAAGAGGTTGAAACAGCTGGTCACAGGGGGGAAAAGGATAAAGGGTCAGAAGATGGATTGTAAGACAAGAAATTAATGTTGTCAAAACCAGGTAAACAAGCCTATGAAATGTATAAACCCAGAAGACAAAAATCAATGTTGGGACAAAGTCGTAAGTTTGGAGCCAGAATTTTGAAACCTGAAAAAAAATTAAATGCAATCACCAGCTTAATTATTGTTGCACCTGTGGCATCACTCAGTGTGACTTCCAGGTCCCGTTACCTAGCAACCACAGTCACATTCGTGCACAAAATGGTGATGTCTGTAACAAAAAAAAAATGGAGCAGCAGTAAAATAAAAATAAACAAAATTAATTTATAGTGTGCCAAGGCACTAGTTCAGAACAAAAATAACTGAATAATTGCAATCCTCATATTCAGAAATACAGAATCATATGAGAAAAATGTACTGATATCAGGAAAATGTATTCAGTCAAGAATTCAATATATTCCTGGACGGTTTATGTATCATTCTACAGATACTTGCAGATACTTGAACAAATCCTACTGCTCATTCTGAGTGATTTAACAACCTGGGTTGTTCATATTTTATTTTTATGTTGTTTATTGCATATTACTATGTATATTTTTATTAATTTTTTATTTTAATTTTTTTATATATTGTATTCTGTTTATATATTTGTAAAGCTGTCTTGTTCTTTATATGCTGAAGGTGGGAGAGACATGGCTTCCTGACACAGCAGCTTGAGTATCCCGCTGGCAAAAATTTAGAATGGATCTTTGATACAGGTGAGTGGGAGCAGGAAAAGACTGTATGACTCAGAAAATGTCACTTCTTAAGTCAGTAGTCGTGGTTGATAGTGCTCCATGGATAATTCAGTTTTGTATTTGCCTGATCTGTTAGGTGCATATTTTTTTGTTTTTTCCTGTAGGCATGTTTGGATGCCATTGTAGTGTTAATGGTAATCATTTTTGTATGGCTGGTGCTGGAAATACAATACAATACAATTTATTTTTGTATAGCCCAAAATCACACAAGAAGTGCCGCAAGTGATGTAAACTTGGGTACCACTTTCTGCATGATGAGTGGAAAACAACAATGTTGGCTAGTCAAGTCAAGGCAGAGCTCATGTCATTTTGGAAAGCTCCTGAAACAGGCTTACTACACTTGTGCTTTATTGCACTAGACACTTCGTCAGTGTTGGGAATTCACTAACTCTAGTAATTCATTAATTTTTTTTCCCACTGGCTTATCTAGCAATAGTACCATTATAGGTAACAAACCATCTGTCAGGTCAAGTCAACCCTCCTGCCCAAAATTTAAAACATTACAACCAACAGGTAAATTAGTAAGGTAGTCAAGACATCTGTATCTCCTTTGACTAACTGGAAATAATGCTGAATTTGTATGAAATAATATCGAAGACCCCTGGATACAAAGATAAGGAGACGGAATATATCACCCTCCTTATTCACTAGGGACTGTTGGCACTCCAGACAGAGCTGCTTTCTGACTTACACGGACAGCAAATATCTGCAGATACAACTATTTTATTTAATCTGCTCAGATGTGTTCATGGGCGGCACGGTGGCGCAGTGGGTAGCGCTGCTGCCTCGCAGTTGGGAGACCTGGGGACCTGGGTTCGCTTCCCGGGTCCTCCCTGCGTGGAGTTTGCATGTTCTCCCCGTGTCTGCGTGGGTTTCCTCCGGGCGCTCTGGTTTCCTCCCACAGTCCAAAGACATGCAGGTTAGGTGGATTGGCGATTCTAAATTGGCCCTAGTGTGTGCTTGGTGTGTGGGTGTGTTTGTGTGTGTCCTGCGGTGGGTTGGCACCCTGCCCGGGATTGGTTCCTGCCTTGTGCCCTGTGTTGGCTGGGATTGGCTCCAGCAGACTCCTGTGACCCTGTATTCGGATTCAGTGGGTTGGATAATGGATGGATGGAGATGTGTTCATGATTAATTTTCACAGGTACTGTAGGCTATTTTTTTATAAAGGTACATTTGTATTGAAAAAGGGATCATGCAGTTAGTAGGCATGGGTATCTCCAAGGACAATATGTGTAGATGTTAGCTTGCCTCATAACTGTGACTGACTACCTCCTAATCAAGATTTCTTTCCTTGCAGCTACATCAGATCATTGATGCTTTCTACTTTCCATAAACACATTAGGGACACTGAATCCTGTCCATACTGAGCACAAGACTGAAGTCAGACCTGTATGGGGCATCACACTCACCTCACAAACTAACCAATTTAGACTCACAATTTTAGGACAGACAAGGTAACAGGAGTAGCCTGAGAAAATGCACACAGAGATGGACAGAAACAAACTTCATGCAGATACTGACCAGATTCTGAGACAGCAGTGTTGACCCCTATGACACCACCCCCTTAACATACTGTATATTGTTTTTCCTTTAAGTGAGTTTCCTTAATATTTTTATTCCTGAGATAATAAATTACATACGTTGCATTTTCCCACCCACATAATTTAATTCAGGGTTGTGGGGAATTGGAGGCTATCCCTTCAGCACTAGTTGTAAGAAAGGAAAAAGCCCTGGACAGGTAGCCAGTCCATTGCAAGGCCTACTCATTGGATGATTCACACAAACAAGGGGAAAGCTTGCAAACTCCACACAATCAACATGCAGGCATGGGATTCAAACCCAGATTCATGAGGCAGGAACACTTCCCACTGCACTACCATGCTGCTGAGATAAGAAATGTGAAACTGTGAACTGAATTCCAAAATACTGACTACACAGAAATATATAGATAGGATCACATTTGAATTTTCTCCCCATATCTGCATGCTTTTTCAAAAGGCACTCCAGTGTGACGTACTGGCACCCAGTCAAGAGTTAATTCATTCCTCGTGTCCAATTCTGCTGTGAATCTCATGAGTGTGACTTGGACAAAGCGGGTACAGATAATGAATGAATGAATAAACAGCTACATATGGCCAACAAAAAGCCAGTGCTGAGCCTGTTTTCACCATATCTGTGTGGCTTTTTTGTACATATTCCAGTATTCTCCCTGATTCCAAAAACATTCACGTTAGATCCCTTGACAACTTTACATTGGCCTGGAATGAGTGAATGTGGATGCTGGAGTGTGCGTGTGTGTGTATGTGTGTGTCTTGGCAACCCTTGGAGTGCTGGCTCCAGCCTTGTGCTTCAATGTTGTTTGAGCAGGCATTCTGTAAAAGTAAGAGAATTCAAATTTGATATCTGGTATCAGCCTACATATACAGAAACAGTTGCACAGCCACTGATCTGAAACTGACACTTGTGTCTAAGAGGCTTTGAAGCATTTTAGTTTTGGAGTGCAGTGTCAAGGCTTGTACATATTAGGCATTTGTGAAAAAATACAGTTTCAATTCAGAAGCACTATCAGGGGCACAAGTTCTTGTCAACTGATTTATATTCCTAATTTCCTTGGGGACAAGAAGTTCATTAAATGCATCAGTGACCTGGTAAAAATGGACGAAAAGCACAGCATTCTGTTATTAAGGATGAGCTCAAAGTGTCAGAGAATCTTTTTTTTCCTTTCCCCTCTGGATAATGAGGTTTTGAAATTCTTATTGCATATTTAAAATAATAGCCTAATAATAATTGAAAGGAGTAACAGAGGGAGATAAATCAAAACATTCAAATAAAGGGTTTTAAGAAGGCAAAGAACTAGCAAAAACATCGGCTGTGGCAGAAGATTTATGGAGCATCATCATTATTAAAATTGCAATGTAACCATCCTCTGTGTCACAAAATTCTAAACGAAAATGACACAGTAAAATTCCATTAAGGAGGCTGCTTGGGCTGGAATTATTTATAAAGTCTCACATGCACAGTAGAGTTGACTCAGGGTAATGGGTCAGTCTTCAGTCTTCTGGTAAACTGAGAAACTAACATTTCTCTTTATGTAGTGAACATCATCCCAAGGCACTCTAGTAGTACAGGGCTTAATAAAATGATTTCCATGTTTATTTAGTCATTGCAGGCAGGTGGAGTGAGTTATCAAGTGCTGCACAGTGGTGGGTATATGACCAGCAACCTTATCATCTACAGCATAGCACTTTAACTACAATGCCACAAGCAATCCTAAGCTCCTTTCAGGTCACCGATATTTTTCTGATGACCCAGGACCTCACCCACACCAGCTCTCTGCTAAGTTCAAATTAGCAACATGTTTATACAATTTAACATTGGAGGATAAAATACAGAATGAATAGAAATGTTTAAATATTGACATCTTCCTCCTTAAAACTTGCACAGATTGAGCTGTTTGCTAAAGGATGATGGACACCCAATAGTTGAGAACAGTTTCTAGATCGTTTCTAGGAAGCTCATTTCTTTTCAAGGATGCCAGTTTGAGCAAGAAGAAGCAAGAGGGGTGAGGGAACATTAACAATTTGGAGAGATGTATCACGTTCCTCAAATGACACTAATGTTTGAAAGACAAACGAAATATAAGACTGTGTTCAAGCTGGAGTAAGGCAGCCATCTATAAAATGTGGGATGTGGGTTTTTTAAGCAAGGTCGAAAACCTTATAAACAACAACAACAAAAAAATAAACCATAATGTTAGTTAACTGGATCAGGAAATATAAAAGAATGGTCTAAAACAAATCAAAGAAGTCAAAATTAGGAAGTCAATATATAGTAGAAAAAAAGTTTTCACAGATAAAAATGTGAGGTCAAAAAGGAGAAGCAACATTTCTGGCTATTGAAAGCATGAAAGCAAAGTTCTTTCAAAGAGTTAAAGCTTTAACACTAATCATACTGTGTTGCTGTTTTAAATATTGTTTACATGGCGACCTCAGTCACAACAGCACTCTCAAATCCTATGACTAGCATCAAGCATAGCTCCACAGCCATGAGAATGAAGCCCAAAATGGTACCAAAACTGATGTCACAAAAATGATCAAAAATAACAAATAAAAACAGATTCATATAATCGAAAACAAACAAAAATGATTCCTGATAGCCTATAAATAAGATCCAACATAACGAACGCCTCTATAAATGTAGTCAAATGTCTTTCTTGCCCTAAAGGAGACAAGTGTAAGCCTTAGAGATCTGAACATTTGTTTATAAAACTTTGAGTCGATTTGCGCATAAATATATACATACTCCAAAATATAGAAAAATGTGTATGCCAAAAAAAAGTCTGGTTTAAATAAACCTGGCGTATACACATTTGTACACAGTTTCTTATTTATAAATAACAGTCATCCTATAAATACTTCAAACCCTGCCAGATAGCCATGCTGAAACAACCACATATGGACTGTGCTAGACTACCTTGTACATATACAGTCATAATGCAGCCTCACACCTGACATATCCAGACCTAGCCACCTGTGTATGAGAATAAAAGTCCTATGGTGTGCTCCTAATGGCATTGTAGTGCCTCTCCTCTGTGCTCTGGTATCTGGGAAAGGCTGGAGACTCCATGGAAGAAAAAAGAGAGCGAGCCATCCGAAAATTTTCACAAGCTGGGTCAGGCCTCCTATGCCTGCCTGGATTAGGCCTCAGTACAAAGGGGTTAAACTCTTAACCCCAAAGCCCCACTTCAGGCCTTAAAGGCCTAAAAGAGATTTAAGTCTCAAAGTAACTTCAATGTCCGTAATATCTAAGTGCCTTCCAAGTGAAGAAGAAATAATAAAACTTTGACTTGGAAAGACAGACTATGAAATAAATCTTTATAAAAATAAAATTTATTTAGAAAATATCAAAAAAGGCAGATAAAGCTCAACAGAGCAAACAGAGTCATTGAAGGGGTCGCCTAAAAGGCATTCCATAGTGAATAAGTCTCAAAAAACACAATCCAGAAATCAGACTCCTTAGACGGAGCAAAACATAATCAAAAAATCAGAAAATTAAACCAAGGACTTACAAATCCATCTCACAACCAAATTTTAGAAACCTGCCCCCTGATCTTGTTAAGACCAGGTCACATGACATGACTTTTCGAGCAATTTACAGCTGCAGATTTTACTTCTGGGGAACAGGAACAGAAGGGGCCACCAAGGGGTACTCCCATAATCTGGCAACCCTGTAACTGAAGAGGCCAAGTGCTACACTGAGCTTGAAGACACGTGGTGAGTTAAGCAAAGGCTAAGTGGTAGGAGAAGAAGGATAGGGGTACAGACAGCAAAAGGGGAAGAGATTGATGGATAGTAAGAGGCTAAGCATTGTAGTATTTTGGAGGAGTGTAAAAAACACACATTTAGATGTATAAAAAAATGCTTGAGTTGAAAGACTTAGAAGAACAATTTTTTTCCACTGTGTGTCTTTCATACTTAAGTTCTCCATATCTCCTACCCCTCTGTGCCAGTACAGTATGTGGGTATAGTTTGTAGTGTGGTCAAACACCAGGAGATGCTCTTTTATTACAATGTACATTTATACATCCATACAGCAATCAATGGGCACAGTGTCCTAGTTAAAGGGACGTAAACATTGTCATTGACCATTAGCAGGTTTTCCAGTTTCTTTTTCTTTTCAATATGTAGCCTTTTACATGTGTAATGAAAATCTGAATATTTAAATAAATCAGCTAACTTTGTGCTAGTCTTATAAGGGAACATGTTACACATGTTCATTGTGAATTTTGAACCTGGGAAGTCATGGTCCAAGAGATTTAATAAGAAAGTAAGTGAGCAGTTAGCCAAGAATTGCTGATAAGGGGTCATGTATTTGTTCTGAAAGTGGAAATGTGAAAAGGGCTAGCTGATATGAATACCGCACATTCCTGAAAAGGAAATGAGAAATATGTCTGGGTGTCTTTTTGTAGTTTAATTTGGTGTGTCATTTTATGAATGAAAGTACAGTTTAAAATCTTATAAGTAACATAAAATTTGACTGTAGGAGGATTTTGTTTGTAGAATTGAGATACAATTTAGTTTACTGCCAAAAATAAAGATTTTCATTTTAGAAATATCTTTCTTGATTTTGACTAAAACAAGCAGTGTTCTAACCAAATCAACGTTTTAAGGTTTCAAGGCTTCAAGGTAATGCAAGGCAAAAACAAAAATACAATTTTATAAGTGAATGATTTTTTTGAGAATAGCTAAATCCGCTATATGCCACATTTCCATCATTTTCCTGACAGACTGTGCTGTAATTGTGATAATCTGCATATCTAATGCATGCCAAGTGCTTTTAATCAAATAGTAGAAGATAAGATATTTTGAATTTTGAACCTGACCAGCAACCTTATCATCTACAGCATAGCACTTTAACTACAATGCCACAAGCAATCCTAAGCCCCTTGCTCAAAATCTTGCTAAACTGTTCAATTACGATTAGGGCTCTGCATAATACACTTACAGATTGTTAATCCATACACTTGGAAGAGTGGGTGTAACAGGTTAGTTTAAGCACATGACAGCATTGACGTGCATCATTTCAGATTTCACTAATTGTTTCTCTTTCTTGGTTTTCTTATGCATTGATCTGGTCAGATTAGATTTGAGTTATTATTGGAAGTTTTTATTCTTCTGCTGATTACCTACACATATTTCTCGGCTGTCCTGAAATCATCTGGAAATTCTCCAAGAGGGATAGAAGGCTGCTGCTAATGATATGCTGGTCTGGTCTGCTTTGCTTAGTATGTTGACGACGCAATCCATCTCAGTAAAAGTACATCAAAAGTTAAGTCAAGTTGCTTATTTACTCTTACTCCAGTATCTGGTATAAAGGTGAGGAAGTGGATATTGCAAAACATTCAATATTCCTTATTAAACTGATGTCAGTAAATTATGCCACTGTGTACCACCTTAGAATAAAAGCAGAGAAAATAATTTTGGATGACACCACATCCCATAAGTTATTTGCACAAGTGATTTTAAAGCAATGTATGCTGGTAACCTGGATGATGTAATGGTAGTCAACTGCTAGATTTTCAACTGAAAATTCTGGTTGGGCACACAGGCATTAGTGAGAGAGATGTTGTCAGATGACTTCCTCAGAAGCTCTTTAGAGAGGGTGTGTGTGTGTGTGAGAATGAGTGAGTGAAAGAGAGAGTTGACCAAGCACTTAAAGGGGAGCACTTACAAGACTTGCTTGTCTTCTTAAATCCATTGACCTGGGTGTGTGGATGCCTAGTTTCAGCAATTTACAAATAGGATAGCGATACCAGGCACAAAGAAAATTTACCACACTCCAAAAGCTATTTAGGTCGAGTTTGCTATTAACATTTTAACAATATGTTAAATTATTGAGGGCAAGTTTACTGCTTATTTAATGTTAACACATGATTAACCATATTGTAGGAGATATGGCAGGCTGCCCAACCTGTCCTTAATGTAGAGATGCTACTTCACATCCTTGTGCTTTTTATTATTTTAGTGTAAGGAATGGAAGTATCAAGCTGCATTTACATTGAAGACAAAGTAAGGGTGTGTGCGTGACTGCTGTTTCTACTCAAAGATGTCCAAACCCTACATAATGATGAAGATTAAACTCCTCTGTGGCTCCACATACAGGTCCGGCTATGAATTTCACCCCCAAGTACACATGAATAGTTTGATAACCCGAGAGAGAAGGAGAGAGCAATCAAAAAACCACAAAACTGTTAAGTTATACATATTATGCAAAAACAATTCAAATGCCATACAAGGGAGAACGTTACAAATGAATTTTTAAAGGAGGAAGTCATGGTTCGAGAGCTTTAATAAGAAACCAAGTGAGCAGTTAGCAAAGAAATGCTGATAAGGAATAATAGAAGCACTTTGGCCTGTTTTAGTTCTGAAAGTGGAAATGTTAAAGTGGTGAGCTGATTTGATTATCACACTTTCCAGGAAAGGAAGTGAGAAATGCATCTGGGTGAATGTTTTCAGTTTAATTTGGTGTTCCACTTAATAAACTAAGTATAGTTTAAGATTGTATGCATCCATAAAATCTGACTCTAAGATAATGTTTAGACATTCATACATTTAGTAAATGTGTGGATTTTGTTTATAGAATCGAGATATAATTTAGTTTATTGTAGAAAATGAAGATTTTCATTTTAGAAATATCTTTCTTGATTTTGGCTAAAACAAGCATTTATCTACCCAAAAAAATTTTTAAGATGACTTTGTATGGATTTTGTTAGTAGAATCAAGACAATGTTTAGTTTATTGCAGAAAATAAATGTTTGTTCTACAAATATCTATCTATCTATCTATCTATCTATCTATCTATCTATCTATCTATCTATCTATCTATCTATCTATCTATCTATCTATCTATCTATCTATCTATCTAAAACAAACATTACCCTTATAATGTTTTCAACACTTTTAAAAAATTATTGACGATTCAGAGCTATTAATTTACAATTTCTCCTTTATTGCTATTGTTAGAAGTGAACAGCTAACTAGACACTGTATATATCTGAAGTCATATTGTTTCAGTGTTTTATCTACCTTCATTCCTTCATCTTTAGCCTTCCTCCTGACCTCATCTCTACCAACTTTATTTATTTTCTTGTAATTATTTTTCACTTTTTTGCTCCACATGCCCAAAACTCTTTAGTGTGTTTAACCTCTCCACACAACTTACTACGTCCACTCTGATCATCAGATCTTCAATTGCCTCTTATCCGCTGTACCTCTACATAACGGAGTGCTTAAAAAAATTCAATGAAAAAGTTACACAAAATGTACAAATGAAGACAGGTAGATTGCTTCATGTTTAATTTTAGCCAGAAATGACCTTCTGTGGACAATACAGTGAACAGTGAGTCTGACAGATATACTCCAACAATGTCCATAAAGAAATGACTTGGAATTGCAAAATTTGCCAAACACCTGCCGTTGTACTGTATTTCTCTAGACTACTCCAGAACATGGTATCCTAGCAGAGCATGCAGTGTTGCGTTTATTCCTGAAGTCTTGCTATGTTTTTTTTCCTCAAAATGTATAAAAGCTTGTGAATCTCTGGGCCCTTTGATTTTTATAGATGTCACATTTCTGGAACTTGCTTCTGTGGTTCAGATGTAATAAGACATCTCATTTATCCTCACAGGTGGTGCAGTGGTAGTGCTGCTGCTTTGCAGTAAGGAGACTGTGGAAGATTGTTGGTTCGCTTCCCGGTTCCTCCCTGTGTGGATAGCGCTTTGAGTACTGAGAAAAGCGCTATATAAATGTAATGAATTATTATTATTGTATATGAGGTTACATAAGTAAATGTAGAGAGATGTTGAGTGGAGACCAAAGCTTAGTAATGGATTATACAAACCTTCTGTGCTTGTGATACTCCCTTTTCACTCTCTCATTCCTCCCATTGTAGAAACTGAACACAAGTCACAGTGGACAAAACTGAAGTAGATGGAAATGGACATTACAACAGAACACTAAACAGCTTGTGTTTTATACTTTTTTGATCTCACCTTTTAGGTATGGTTATGTACAAAGTACAAAGAAAAACAAATTCTAGATACAGTAGGTTACAATTCAAACTGTAGACATTTGTATCTCCTTGTGTTGTTTCATGCCCCTGGCCATGAGCACCATCCATTGGCTGGAGCATCTTATAGTTTGTAACTGAGGATGGACTACAGCAAGTGAGGACACAACAACAGGTTTGAAGTGCACAAGTACAAAGCACAAGCACAGCAGAAAGGCAAATTGTGATCCAAAAATGAGGTGCAATATAGGATTCTTCCATAAATAATTATCCATAAAAACAATAGTGCCACGAGGAAGATAAAAGCCAATAAATGAGCTAAATTCAATAAATAGCTAACACCAGGAATACAATTAAGCCCAGGATCAGCTTTCTCCCCAACTCACTCTCCAGTGCTGCTGTCTTTCATTGTCTCTCCCTTGCTCATTCTATAGGTCTGCACAACAAAAATGAGACATTGATGAACACTGTCCAATTTCCGGCTCATTTCTGGATCTATCAAGCCTGACTCACTCTTTCTGCTATAGCTTTCAGTCACCACAGGAACCTCTCAGAGCGCACGTTTGTCCCTGTCACTCAGCAGGTCTGATTAGCCCCTGAAACAACACTCTATTTGCTCTGCCATGTGGCATCTCCAACTGGTTCCCTTTCTTTCTCTTTCACTGGAATGACCACCTGATTCTTTTCTTTAACTCTCTCTCTCATTTTTTCCTTCCTTGTTTTTTTTCTTCCCCCTTCCTCTGAACTTTTATATGTTTGTGAGTGTAGATGCATTCCTTAATGATCCACGGAGCGCTAATGAGGGATGGCTGCGCTGATCCTCCTCACACAGTTGAATGAGTAATCAGCCCATTCCCCAATTATGCACTCTGTGATCACATGCAATGTGAGCCACACTATTTATGAAAACCTGTACCACCCTGATCTGACACACTGTTCCACACTCCTAGCTGTAATCTGCAAGCTATGAAATAACAGAGTGCAATCATGAATGACTTAACATCATGTAGTTGTCTTTGCGTACAGGGGGTTTGGACAGCCACTCCTCTATATGGATCAGAATGTGACGCCTCAATTGTAAGTGCTGTGTAGAGGCTTAATTCTGGCAGTCCATTTTGGGTTTTTAGACTATAGGACTAAAGCATTACCAAAGCACATAAAAATGTGTTCAATTAATATGTGCAAACAAAAGTTTATTCTCTTGTTTGTTTGAAATTGTGTGATCAGTTTTTGCATGCCATACAGCTACTGGTAAACATTACAACATTACACAGTACAAAACTCGTCCCGATGCATGTTCACTATGGTAAGAAGTTGTCCAGAGTTGTAAACACATAACATGACCTGCATATTAATACCTCCCTGTGATATACAGTATTTCAAATATATATCCTGACAACTTGTTTAAAAAAAACTGATTTATGTAGAAATATTTACATAAAATATTCTTTAGATTCGTCCTGCGGTGGGTTGGCACCCTGCCCAGGATTGGTTCCCTGCCTTGTGCCCTGTGTTGGCTGGGATTGGCTCCAGCAGACCCCCGTGACCCTGTGTTCGGATTCAGCGGGTTGGAAAATGGATGGATGGATGGATTCTTTAGATTCTTTAGTCTGTCACAGGTGGCTGGGTGTGGTCGGCATTTGGCTGCCTATAAAAGGGTCCACCTCCCGACAATCAAGGCTGGAGTTGGGTGAGGAGGTGGACGAGGTCGGAGAGGAGGTGGCAAGGAGAGGCCTGAGTGTGAGAGAAGAAGAGACAGAGAAGGAATACTGGACTTTGGGAGACTGTGGGGGTGTTTGGTGGCGGTGCACATAGTGACTTGTAAATAGTAGATTGTGAATAAACGTGTGGTGATGGCTGAGAACGTGTCCTCCTGTCTGTGTCCGGGCTGTACCCTTTCACAAGTCATTTATAAAGGTCTTTCAGCAGCTTGCATACATTTAGCAAAACAGGATAACAAAGTTAGAGAAATTAGTTACTTGCAAAAATTAAGAGACTTTTCAGAAATAAATCTTGTGACCTGACTCCGATCTGTGAGGCCATTGCTAAACTTTCCTCAGTCATTCTCACAAAGTAAACTTCGATGCTATATGGAAAAATTGTGCATTTCCTAACGCTGGATAGTTGTGTGCTCTATAGCAGTTGAGTTGAGAACTTTGCAAAGGTTCAATCTTTTTAGGTGATGCTTGAGGTTAAAATGGACAGGGCAGATGGCACTGCAAATGCAAACAGAGCTCAAGTTGAGGGAAGACATGGAGATATGCCACTCTACTTTTTAACTGTGATAATGGCAGATGCAGAAATTCTGTGATGACTGTGCAGTAGTGGGAAGTATCAGGCATGGTGATGAGATGGAATATAGGAACATAGTCAACAATTTTGTTGACTGGTGTGAGTTGATTCAGCGCAGGTCAACACCAGTAAAACTAAAGAACTGGTGGTGGATTTAAGAAGATCACAATCTCCAGTTACTCCCCTGTCTATTAGGGGTGTGGATGTTCACTTTGTTCAGGAATACAAGTATCTGGAGGTGTATATGAACAGTAAACCAGACTGGTCCAAGAACTCACTGGCCATATATAAGAAGGGTCAAAATATGCCGCATTTCCTACAAAGACTCAGATCTTTTAGGGTCTGCACACTATGCTGCGGATGTTTTATAAGTGTGTGGTTGCCAGTGCCATTTTCTTTTTGCTGTGGTGTGCAATATGAAAGTGGTAGACATTAAGAGGCTAAACAAACTAATTCAGAAGGCTGATTCTGTGGTAGGAGAGAAACTGGACAGCTTGGAAGCTATGTCAGATCAGAGAATGCTGTCTAGACTTCAGTCTATTATTGAAAATGTTAATCACTTCAAAGTGTTGTGGCCGAACAGAGGAGCATTTTCAGTAGTAGACAGACTAGTATAAAGGACTCCACTGAATGTCACAGGAAATCCTTCCACCCCACAGCCATCAGACAGTATAACTCCTATTCTGGTCAATCACCACACTATGTTTAAAAATGTGTCATCAATCCTGGCCTAGTCACTCCTGTGTGGAGTCATGTTCTCTGAATGTCTGCTTGGGTTTCCCCCAACATCTCAAAAAATGTGTGTTTTGTTTAATTGTCAAGTCTTAATTGGGTTGTGTGATTGAGTGAACCCTGCAGATGGACACTCAGCCAATTCCTAGTAGGGTCCTACCTAGAGTCTGATCCCATGCTGCTTTAATAGGCCCCTGACTCTGACACAGAAATTTGATTAACCCCAGTAGAAATGAATGAAAAATAAATGTTAAGGTAATGTCAGCACCATACTTTTTAATAAGCCTAAGAGGATGTCTTTTTTCAAAGACTGTCCCTCTGTGTCCCCTAAAAAAAACTTAAGGCCTCAGAAAGCACTGTCAGTTCAATTGCATGCTTACTGCTTCCATATCCATGTGCGTAGACAAAGATTTCCAACCTTTTGTGACTTGATGCCAATGTAACAGAACACAGACGGTTCTGGGCTCATAACATGGTTTGACCATCGTGATCATTTTCAGCATACAATTAAAGGTCTAACCCTCAAACTCAACTGTGGTCAACTCAAGGGAAAAGGCCTATACATGCATCTTAACAAACACCTTATATTGATGAGAGAAAGATATTTCCAATCAGCACCTCAATAAAGCCCATTACTAGGTAGGATAGGCTCCAGCACGACCCTGATTTGGAATAAGTGGGTTAGAAAATGACATGACTTATATTTGATGGCAAGATTTTAGATACATGGATGCGTAAGAGCATAATCTCTCAACATAGCTGGTGAAACACGCAATCTTAAATAATTCTGACTCACTAAGTGACAGGCCTGGTGCTGTCTCGCAGATACCAAGTGACGGATGTCGGGCTGTAGGGAGGATGTCTGGTTCAGCGTAAATCTTTTATTTCTACATTTGGTCTTCAAGGCCACAAGTCCAAAAAATCCAGTTTCACAAACATATGGCACAGCATCAGTAATACCAATCTCCTGCCTTTCTCTGAAATATCAGGATATTCTGACATAACAAGAAGCCATCAACTTGTTAAAACATTATGTGAAATAATCAAATTTAAGCCACTGTCAAAGGAGACATTCACAAAGCCGTGTCACTCCTTCATCTTCAGATTTTCACAAAAGGACTTTCAAGGTAGTTGTTGTGAACACTGAGACATCTCAGTGCTTGGTTCTCAAATTTTGCAGCTGCTGTTTGATCCCATTTTTTTACGGAAGTTGGTAGCTGTGTTTCTTTTTCATCAGAAAGTGTGTCCACAGTTTGACTGGTCGAAAACCTGGATTACTGCTTTCTTTATTAGCACCTCAGTTTTATTTTGGACATGAAAAGTCTGTCACTGTTCTACAGTTAATTCCATCTGAATGATTGCAAATATCTGCAAGATAAACCAATTAATGAAATAGATAAAATGATGTAAGAGTTCAGAATTCAAGTATTGAAAAAGTTGAATACACTTTGCCCGGGGAGGCCATTGTATGTTGATGGCAAGATAAGCTGAACATGAACACCACCCAGTTGTTCTCATTGCACTTGATGGAAACGTTTGTGGTGTGGCCAGCTTATTATGGAATTGACTGTTTTTACTGCATCATCCAATGTACTCTTAACATCTGCTGACGGTTTCTTGCTTCTTTATGTAAAAAAATGCAGCAGGCAAATGTCACCAGAAGTTTTGGCACACATGATAACCCAACTGTGTTGCTCCATCAGTAATGAATCCTTCACATTTTGACTATTTGATTCCATTTGACACAATAAAGGCATTAAAAAATAAATGGGGTAACGGCAGAGAGAAGAGAAAGTCTCCATGTAGTTCACCATTCTGTTCATACCTCACGCATACAAGTAGGTTGAAAACATTTGCAATATCTCTAGATTTCTCCAGTTGTTGTACATAAAACCATTTCTCTCACATTGTTTTTACCAGCTGCCGACTTATATCGGGTGGCATATACAAGTAAAATACACTGCCTGGCCAAAACAAAAGTCACCACCTGGATTTAACTAAGCAAATAGGTACGAGCCTCCTATTGGATAATTACTGCATGGGCGATTATCTTTCAGGTGGCAATAAGTTATTTAACCCCAACTGGTGCAATGAGTTGCTTCTCATTTCTTAAACAACCATGTCGAAAGACACATCTCGTGGTCATGGAAAAGATGTTAGTCTGTTTGAGAAGGGTCAAATCATTGGCGTGCATCAAGCAGAGAAAACATCTAAGGAGATTGCAGAAACTACTAAAATTGAGTTAAGAACTGTCCAACACATTATTAAAAACTGGAAGGATAGTGGGGACCCATCGTCTTCGAGGAAGAAATGTGGTCGGAAAAAAATCCTGAATGATTGTGATCAGCGATCACTTAAATGTTTGGTGAAATCAAATCGAAGAAAAACAACAGTAGAACTCAGGTCTATGTTTAATAGTGAAAGTAAGAGCATTTCCACCTGAATATACTGAATGACCAGGTTATTCCATCAATGGATTTTTTCTTCCCTGATGGCACGGGCATATTCCAATATGACAATGCCAGGATTCATCAGGCTCAAATTGTGAAAGAGTGGTTCAGGGAGCATGAGACATCATTTTCACACATGGATTGGCCACCACAGAGTCCAGACCTTAACCCCATTGAGAATCTTTGGGATGTGCTGGAGAAGGCTTTGCGCAGCGGTCAGACTCTACCATCATCAATGCAAGATCTTGGTGAAAAATTAATGCAACACTGGATGGAACTAAATCTTGTGACATTGCAGAAGCTTATCGAAACAATGCCACAGCGAATGCGTGCCATAATCAAAGCTAAAGGCGGTCCAACAAAATATTAGAGTGTGTGACCTTTTTTTTCGGTGGCGACTTTTTTTTTTGGCCAGGCAGTGTAATTGCTCGTTTGACAGAGTTACCTGAAGATGATATCAGATTTATCTGTGTACGGACCTTCTCGCCTAATACAACACCAAGGTTTCTTTTCTTACTCTCTTCTCCTGCATACTGCACTCCGTGGAAGGATGCGCTAACAGCTTTAGCAGTTTTGAGTCCTACAGAAGCTGACTCAATCTTCCTCTTCTGTTGTTTTTGATATACATTCTCAATAAACTCAATGGAACTTGGACACCAAATTGCTAGGAGACAACGTGATCTGTTAGGCATCAGGACCTTATTTGATAAGACCTCTAAACACATACCATATAATGACGGAGGCTCTTTTCAGTTTGTATGCTTGTGAAGCTGAGTTCTTTCTACTTTTGGCCTCATGTGTGGTCTTCTCAGTGGCAGACACACCAGCTGGTTCTTGGCTTGCAAATGGAACACCCTATCTTTCGTTTCAAGACGATCACCAGTTATGGAATCTGTGTAAACAAACAAACAAACAAAAAAAACATAATTATGTTCTTAAAATTTGAAAATTTAAAAAGAAAATTCCTTTGCACCAACCTCTCATAGCAGAGACAGTAGTTTAAATGACGGTCACATTAATAATCATTCAACTTGCCAAGGTAGGGCAGTCAGTTAGTTTCTACTAAATTTGATGCACTGTTTTTACAGGAACAAATACACCAATTGTATTATTTGATTCATCATAATTTTATTTTTACAACCATTTTACAATAACAATAATGTTAGAATTCCACAAGGTAAGGTAGGATGAGGGCTTGATTTTGATGGGGTCCAGAGCAGAGAGATAGGCCTCCCATACTTGATCTTAAATAAGCCACCTTGCACAATTTAGCAGCTACATCAAAACAATACTGACGAGGAAACTGTGACAGTGTGACATCGCACACATGGAAGCACAAAGCTTGCTGCTTAGAAGTTGTCCCACCTGCAGGCTGGAGGACGTCTCATTTGGCTCAGGGAGATGTAAGAACTTCCATGTAACCTGAAGGTCACCGATTTGTGACAGGCAGAGCAAACTTCCAGGCTAAGACGTAAATGAGTGGGGGAGAGGTAACACAAAAGAAATACAGAAAGGATGCAACTATCTTCTCTTTTCCTTTCCCATTTCTGAGGTGACATCTGCTGTTATATCTGCAAAAGGGACTGAACGTCAAATACCAATTTTTCCCTGTTAGATCTTCTACATTAATTCACAGCTCCAAGGCCCTAAGTTCAGAGTGCATGGGTGTTTCTTTCAGTTTCAACAATTCACAAATGTGCAGACTGACACTCCAGAGTGACTCAGCTTGAGTGAATATGCCTCATGACGGGCTGGCGCTCCATTCTCTGTTGTGCCCATTGCTCCTTGCAGTTAAGATCTAGCCCTCCCATAAACATCGAGCTGAATGATCAGATTCACAAATCAAACAGCTGGTGTACACCATGTCTGATAACCCCGTGGCATCCCAGCATAAGTGAGTAACCAGTGGCCTGCCAAGCAAGTTCAGCAGTGTGAGGGGAATCCACAGTTAAAAAGATACCTGCCATTAACGCAAAGTTGAGCTTCAGGCGAGAATGTTTTATTATAGCGGCGCATGTTCCTTTGACACATTTGCTTTTCAGTGTGATTGTTTTAGAGCAATGCATTTATTCAACGGTGTACAAGAACAAAGAGGTGCCACGTGGCAGGACCAGAGGCCACTGCTCCCTTTCTATCCTTCACAATGTTTACAAGAGGACATCTCTGTAAGTAAACGGCAGCCATTTCCTGCCAGAACTCCAATGGTAAAACAGTGTGCACGTGTGAAACTGATAAGTCAGGGCATCCATCCACCATCAGACCTGATTATAAGGTCCCGGTAACTATCCCAGTAGCATGGGGTGCAAGAGCAAACTGGGGATGCAGTCTGTCATAGGGTAAACACATCTCACACTGGAACACTTAAGGTTCACCCTCTTTTTAATCCTAATTTATATGTTTTAGAACTGGGTAGGAGACCAGAGTAGACAGCACAGAGAGAATGTTCAAACTCCAACCAGATATAATCCAAGCAGAGAAGTGGAACCACTCTGGCAGAAAGCCACTTTAATGAAGAACACTCCAAATGAAATTTACCAAAATCTAATTGCAACTGCAAAAATGGCCTGTTATCTACCCAAGGCTGGGAGCTACTGTGTGTGAAAGAAGTTTACAAACTCGCACAGCTCACCCCAAGATTCTCGGCGGCTGCTCTGACTAACGAGTGCTCTTTTCCTTACACTATGCCAAGAGACAAAAGCTACATGTTCAACACCTCATTAGCAGAATGATAATTAGGCGATTCATGGGAAATCACCTCGACTTAATCAATCATGTAATACGAGTGTGTTGGTTTAGAGCACCTCTTGTCCTTTATGTTGAGATGGATGGCAATTATGTTGTCAACCGAGTGACAAGAGTCAAGACAAGAAACAGGAAGGCACACATTAATGGGGCAAAGTTGCATCTTTTCCCTCCTTCTGTGTTTTTAATCTTCTCTGAACTCAAAAAGCAGGTATAAAGGGAGCAGAATGACAGCTTCACGTTGGAACAGAGATTGCGTGCCACTAACGGAGGCTGCATGCTTGAATATTAATAAGGCAGTGACTCGGTTTAACATCTCTCAAAGAAGAAAAGCACACCAAATTGTATCAACTTAAAAGGGAAACATACTCTTGTTATCATCATGTTTGACAGTACAAGCCTGTGGAACCAAAGGGATCTAGTCCGGCATTTACATAATAATTCTCTCCCAAAGCCTTAAAAGGAAAATTCAAATGCACAGGAACACGAGGTAGCTGAGGTTTCCAAATTACTCACACTGAACCGTTGCAAAATTTGAAAGGGCCAGCATGGTACCCTAGCAAAGTTTTATTTTTAATCATCAGCTGCCTTGTGGTTATTTCTTATATAGGCAATAAATAAATGAATTATAAAAAATACAGTACACATACTGCTCAAAAAAAGAGTATAGCATCAAGTCAATGAAACTTCTGGCATATTTGTCACTTCAGTAGCAGAGGTGGTTGTTAATCAGTTTCAACTGCTTTGGTGTTAATGAAATTAATAACAGGTGCACTAGAGGGGCAACAATGAGACAACACCCAAAACAGGAATGGTTTAACAGGTCAAGGCCACTGACATTTTTCCCTCCTTATCTTTTCTGACTGTTTTTTCCCTAATCTTGCTTTTGGCTATGGTCAGTGTCACTACTGGTAGCATGAGGTGATACCTGGACCCTACAGAGGTTGCAGAGGTAGTCCAACTTCTCGAGGATGGAACATCAATATGTGCCATTGCCAGAAGGTTTGGTGTGTCTCCCAGCACAGTCTTGAGGGCATGGAGGAGATTCCAGGAGACAGGCAGTTACTCTAGGAGAGCTGCACAGGGCCATAGAAGGTCCTTAACCCATCAGCAGGACTGGTATCTGCTTCTTTGGGCAAGGAGGAACAGGATGAGCACTGCCAGAGCCCTACAAAATGACCTCCAGCAGGCCACTGGTTTGAATATCTCTGACCAAACAATCAGAAACAGACTTCATGAGGGTGGCCTGAGGGCCCGACATCCTCTAGTGGGCTCCGCACAATGGAGCTTGATTGGCATTTGCCATAGAATAACAGAGTTGGCAGGTCCACCACTGGTGCCCTGTGCTTTTCACAGATGAGAGCAGGCTCACCCTGAAAGACAGACGTGAAAGGGTCTGGAGAAGCCAGGGAGAACGTTATGCTGCCTGTAACATCATTCATTGTGACCGGTTTGGTGGTGGGTCTGTGATGGTCTGGGGAGGCATATCCATGGAGGGATGCACCGACATCTACAGGCTAGACAACGGCACCTTACCTGCCATTAGGTATCGGAATGAAATCCTTGGTCCCACTGTCAGACCCTATGTTGGTCCAGTGGGTCCTGGGTTCTTCCTGATGCACGACAATGCCAGGCCTCATGTGGCGAGAGCATGCAGGCAGTTCCTGGAGGATGACAGAATTGGTACCATTGACTGGCCCTCACGCTCGCCTGACCTAAGTCCAATAGAACACCTCTGGGTGTCACATTATGTTTCGGTCCATACGATGCCGCCAGGTTGCACCTCAGACTGTCCAGGAGCTCAGTGAGATCTGGGAGGAGATCCCCCATGACAACATCAGTCTTCTCATTAGGAACATGCCCCGACATTGTCAGGCATACATACAAGCATTTGGGCGTCATACAAACTACTGAGTACGATTTTGAGTTGCTGCAATGAAATTTCCGCACAATGGACTAGCCTGCCACATCATTTTTTCACTTTGATTTTTGGGGTGTCTTTGAATTCAGCCCTGTGCAGGTTTTTAATTTTCATTTCCATCAAACAATGTGGCATCCTTTCGTTCCTAACACATTATCAAGTCCATATCAGTATAGATATCCAGCAGGATTTTTTTCCCATTGAGATCTGATGTATTTTCAAAGTGTTCCCTTAATTATTTTGAGCAGTTTATATATATATATATATATATATATATATATATATATATATATATATATATATATATATATATATATAGTGGCCTGTAGGGGGGCACTAAGACCCAAAACCCAGACACAACTACTACAAACACAGCGTACAACCAGCGTACCTTTCATAAGTATCTTCCCCACATCTCCATAAGGGCCAAAATACACGACCGTACAGCACAGCAAACTCTTTAGTCCTTCCTTAATTTCCTCAGTTATCCTCCTCTCCTGACACCAACTCACTGGCCAAGTGGAAGGCTCTCTTTTATCTCCAGTCCCAGTAGCATCAGTGTCTAATTTATTAAACTTGCAGATCAGGCATGACCCAATGGTCCTTGTGCCATCAATATCTGACAGCTTCCCCTGGTGGCCCCACAAAACCCAACAGAGCAGACTCAAGGGACTCCAACTCCCATGCTGCCCTACGGGAGCCTGCCAGTCGGGATGCTGTCCATGGGGGGGGGGTATGCTGTACCCATTTTGCTTCCCTTTGCAGGGATCGAACCTCAGAGAACAGCGCCTGAGGCAAAGCCCCTGACGTTGCACTATAGCAGCTGGTTCGCTTATTTGACAGGGTGAAGATCGGAGTATTACATTCATAGGTCAGATCACAATCTGATATTTGGGTGGTCAACTACCAGGTAACACTTGTGGTTGGTTGGCCAGTTGGCAAACATCCACCACATCCTCTCTGTTGTGAGAAGCAGATCATATATACGATATATAGCACCTGCCAAATAACACACAGAGTACTATTGTACATGCATATACATATATGCAAGGAGAGTTGAAACACTTTTGAGGCTGACCTATTAATAAACACACCTGTTAACAACTTTTATTTTTCACCACAATTCCTGTGAATACTAATAAACTCTGTAACTCTTGCTATTTTTTGTTACTTAAATACTGTACTGTACTGTAATTACTGTACTTTACTGTAGCTAACTTGACTTCATTTTCATTGACATTGTGTGTTTTTGTGTGTTTTACAGCAGTAGCCCTAAAAACGAGGTGGCAGCAATGGTAGTGACCAGCCATTTGGGCCTTTTGAGGCCTGTAATTAGTATGGAGTACACCCTCAACATCATTAAAAATAATGTCCATGACATTGTTGGGGACTGGCTTAGAGTTGGAGTTTCTTTGGTTTTGGGCAATCACCATGTTTCCATTGTTTCTGTTGTTGTTTGGAAACTGGATTGTTGTGATGTTTTCAGAATTCAACTCCACTTACGAAATGCTTCTTAAATTTCTTCCAGATCAAATTTGACTGAGATTCTCCTGAGAGCATTATATGCTTCATTTGAAGAGTCCATATGTTGGATACCCAATAGCTCAGACCTTACTCATGTTCAAATGTTCATGAAAAATGCATTCAGCTGGTGCATGACTAATTCCTGTAGTGTCTGCATACTCATGCACCTGCAGTCTTCGCTATTCCATTACAATTTAACTTCAAAATGGCAGAATATTCTTCTGCTATCTGTGTTGATGGCCAGCCAGGCACTGACTGAACTTTGGAGATGTTCTACTACAATATAATTCTGCAGCCTATGTCTTGACTGTGGTATTTAAAGCTAAATTTCCCCCTGGGGACAAATATAGTTTTGTATATCTGTCTATCTAAAGGGGACTAGTCCCTAGTATATGTGGACAATTCAAGACTGAGGCTCCTCAGACATCTTGTTCTCTAATGTTAGAAATTCAATAATAGCACTATAATTGACTTTGCTGTTTTCAACATCCACACTGACTTGGAGCGGAAACATGAATTATAAACCATAAAAGGTAGGTACCTTGTACAGTAATTTACATATTTTAGTGGACAGCAGCTCATTTTTGGACACTCACAAAATCAGCACTATAGAATAACCACTTTGAAGCTCAGGCACAGAACCTCATAAAAACTGCTATACCTCCATGGAGGTAGAGGCAGTTCACATGTGAACATCTCCCCATCAAAACCGAACAATACATGCTTAAAGTTATAAATAGCTTGGGGCTATGTGCTCATGTATCAGTTTTATATTATCACCTCCCTCATCAAGAAAGCCAGGCAGAGATTGTTCTTCCTCCACCAGCTTAAGAAGCTTGGCATATCAAGGTGTATATTGTTACATTTTTACTCCGCCATCATTGAGAGTATTGTGACCTCCTCCATCACTGTTTGGTTTCCTTCTGCCACTTCTCTTCTGAAGACTTGGGTGTAGTGGATGATTTATTCAGCTGAGAAAATCACTGGCTGTTGCCACCCAACATTAAAAAATGTATTCATCGCCAGAGCGAAAAACAGAGCAGGAAAGATTACAGCTGACTCCACCCACCCCAGCAGCCATCTGTTCATTAAATTGCATTCACAGAGGAGATACAGGTCTATTGTGACCTGAACTACTACTACTACTGCCATCTCCACAGCTTCTCTCCTCAAATTATTCAGATCCTAAATTAACTTACAGTACATAGGGTTACTCCTAACTGTTTTTGCAATATATAACTGGTAACTGTGTTGTTTGCCTATTTGTAAATACTTCTTACTTAGTCAACGTGTACTATTTGTTATCTATATTATTTTGTGTAGATGTTCTGTTTATTTGAGGTTACTATAGAAGTTTGTAAGTGTTTTGTTCAAGAAATTGTTGTATTTGTATTAATGGTGTGTTGAAGCTGTGCTGTCTTGAGTTGGCTATGACTTATATCCCATGGTCGGCACTTAAGCAAAGTCAATTCTGGTATATTTCACATGCTAGCTAGATAGCAATAAAGTGATTCTGATTCTGATTCTTTACTACAGATATTTGAAAACAGTGCCATCTTGTGGCACAGTGGTGAATGTTCATACTGTGTATCTTCAGAAACTCAGGCTGGAGATGGATAAAGGAAATGGACATTAGTTACTTCACCACAAAAGGAGGACTAAGTGTCTTTTGTAAATTGAGAAGTATTACTGACACACTTTCACTATTCAGTGCCGGGACAGGTCATCATAGGCAATTAGGCACATCAGTTCACAAATGAATGAGGATGAAGCAGAAAACTGCAGGTTTGTGCTGTGAGGCAGGAATGCTAGCTCTGTACTACCACTTTGTCTATACGGTATCACATCTAATTTAAATTTACTAAACTTTAACCTACTTAAAGCAAAATGTACACCTATAACTTTTGTTCAGTTCTTGTCACTTAATTACATGCAATGCACGTGCTCAGTCTCTCCTTGACTAGCCGGTCGTCTGGAGTACAAACACGCATGATGATACCGGTGGCAACAGGGAATATTTTTGAGAAAAATTGCAAAATAAAAAAATGGTCATTTTTTTGAATGGTGGAAATAAGATTTTGTAGAAGGCCTTAACCAATAAATAAATAAATAAATAAGGCACAGTAGGGCACATTATGGTGAGAGGGAAGTGAGCCCCAGGAAACACCATTTTAGTAGTTTCCATTTGAAGATATTTCTTCTCAATCAGTTTTTATTTTATGCTTTGCGATTGCTTTAGTTGCTTTCGGGCAGCGAGTGTGTCCAAGCGTCCAGTATACTGGACTGTCAATTACGAGGATGTTAGTTAAACTTGCAGATAGTCCACATCAATGCTTCAATTCTAAATAAACAAAAAACATTCTATTAATGGGTTGTTGATGAGGGTGATGGTGGCTCCCATCACTCTACTTGTTTGAACCATTCCATTGTCTCCAACCTCAATGACAATTACAGTACTTGTTTACGAAATCATTGGAGGACCTCACTTACCTGTCAGCACTGGAAACATCTCATTCAGCTCACAGAAACAGCTCTGACGTCTTGGATTCATTGAGGAGATCCCTGAAAGTCTCTGGCTCCGCATTCTGGGAGAAGATGAAACTCTCCTTCTGGGGCATATGGACACTCTTGATGCTACTACGCAAGCTCGTTTTATAGAACTGCCAGTCACAGTTTTTTGCATTTGGTCGGAACAATCTTAGATTTAACACTCACTGCACTCCACCATCTCTCATCATGGTGGTGAAATTGGTGCCATCTGCAGAGATTGTTACACCTGAATTAGAACCGACAAAGCGTGAAGATTGTGACCACTGCAAGACTTGACTAAACATTCAAAGAACAACAATATTATAACACTTTTGTTGGAAGCCTAACTGAAGTGATATTGAGTGGCAGTACTCCTGAGATTGAAAGGATCCACAGAAGCTCCGTGTTCTCATCATCTGCTTTGTGATCCTTATGGGCCAAGGTGCTGCAGGTAGTTGATATGTCCTCCATCATTCACTATTCAGTCATTGGTTGGTCAGGTGTATAAACACAATGCAAACCTAACCCTCTAAAGAACCTTCAATTGGACTGCCATCTTATTCTCGGCTTATGTTCTGCTGGGATGTAGTAAGATTGCATTTGCTATGTTTTTGTCACTGAACTTTGGGGAATCCATGCTGTTTCTTTCTGCTTCCTAGTTATGTCATATTTCAGAAGCTTGTGAAATGGGCCATTCTTTCGGTCCTCATTAGAAATCTGTTAGTGGATTACCATATATGTTTACTGGCTCTAATGTTGATGGGATAACGTGATGGTGGTCTTTGGCAGGAGGTCTGCTTGCTGTTACTCTCACAGTGCACGGTCTTAGTGTTAATTGCTTATTCATTTATTCAAACTTTTGTGACTGGATTTACTTCTTTGTTTGATTTTAGCACATATTTGCTCATTAGTGGGGGAAGCTTTCAGTGATCCTTTTGCTTCAGGGATGTTATGGGACAGGTATACGAGGTGGGTTTTGGGAAGTTAGCCCTGTAATTTGTACTGAATCTTGGCGTTTCTGCTGGGATGGCTGTCCTCTACTGTGGCTGTGTTTTGTGCTAAGCCTCCGTCTAGTTTTTTTTTTGTTTGCTTGTTATTTCTCTCACTGTGCCTTATTGGAGAAGCTGCCAGCAGTCCTGTGAAATGTCCTGGGCCTGGGATTAAATAATAACAGGATGGGTGCCCTCGATTACCTGCAGCGCAGAAGAGTGCATGTGTGTGTTTTTAGGAGTCCAAGTGGATTAATCTCAATGTGGTTAGATTGGCCAGTAAGTGATACCCCATTGCTGCCTTGGTGTCTGCCACTTTCAATAAGAGGAGGTGATCAGGAATGGATCTACCATTGGGACATTCTGGGTGGGCACCTGGGGCCCTTGTCGCAAGCTCAACACCCCCACTCAATGTAACAATTGAGACTTGGGGCACTCAAATCACTGATCAAGCAGTTGAGTGTCAGAAAGCACCAAGGGAGTCCCACCATTCAAACCCCATGACCTCCGCTTGTTGAAACGTTCTAATGACTGCACACCAAATTCAGCAAGGGAAGAGGGTCACTGAAACGATCAAATGTCTGCATGGCAAAATCACAAAACAGCAAATCACTGAAATGATTGAATGTATGAATGGCGAAATTAACAAAGGAGGCCCCTTCTCCACTCTCTATAAAACAATCTAGTGTCAGGATGCTGAGACAAAAAGTGATAAATAATGTGATGCATGAAACATCCACGTATACACACACTGTATTCTGAAAAGTATATGTTAAGGAGCTCTATTCATTACGTCACTCAGGGGCCTTTGGAGGACTCAGTCTGGATTTGGGGGTGATAATCCTTATGTGCCACAGATTGAAAGATAAAATATTAGACACGTGGTCTGCTCACTTGGGTAGATTCTTTTATGTGAGTTCAGTGCTATGTGTTGTGTACTGGCCATTCGAGTCAAGTTTCATAATGTTTGGAATGAAAGCGATTCCAAAGCTGAACGATTAGATCATTTTAGGAAAGGAGGCAAAAGCCTTTATGAACAGGCTAGTCAATACACTCCCCCTCTGTGCGTATGTGTTCGTCATTCGACCCATTTGCTTTTGACCTGAATTTGGTTGTTTCCTTTTATCTGTTTAATTGATCCCATGAGGCATTCTTGTTCTTTTCTCCTCATCATTATGCCAATTCTACGATAGACTACATTTTTTTTCCTCAACTGTTGGCTACATTAATTTCTAATGGAAGTTTAGAACAAGCACCTCTAATGTGGTTATGTGCCACTTTAACCCTCTACAGCTTCCTTTATTGACTGCTCACTGGTGTTTTCATACTTCCTTACCCTGGAATTCTTTTTTTTTTGATTGAAAACAAATCAAACCCCACCCCTGAGAAGGAGAGCATGGCCAAAGGAGTAATACTTAAAGCTTATAAACATACCTAAATTGTTGAGTTTAATAGGGCAATAAAGATAAATGGAGAAGGAAAAGAAATGCGGAGATAATTCTTATTCTAAAATATTATTGATTAGATCCTGCCAGGTTTTGAGAAAGTTCTGTACAGATCCTCTAACTGAAAATTTGATTTTTTCCAATTTCGAATAATATAAAACATCGGTTTCCCACTGACTTATTAGAGGAGAGTTAGGATTCTTCCAATTTAACAAAATCAGTCTGCGTGCCAAAAGTGTAATGAATGCAATCACCGTTTGCTTGTCCTTCTCCACTTCAAATCCATCTGAAGAACACCAAACACAGCTATTAGTGGGTTAGGAGGGATTGTGACCCCAAGGCTGTCTGAAAGGCACTTAAAAATTTTGGTCCAAAATGATGTTAATTTGGTGCAGGCCCAGAACATGTGACCCAGTGAGGCAGGAGCTTGGTTGCAGCGTTCACAGGTTGGATCTTGCCCTGGAAACATTTTGGACAGTTTTAAGCGAGACAGATGAGCTCGATATAAAATTTTGAGTTGAATAATTGTATGCTTTGCGCATATGGAACTCGAGTGGAATCTCTGCATTGCTACCTTCCACTCCTTTTCTGATATATTGATTAAGAGATCTTTTTCCCATTGTCCTCTTGGATCTTTGAAAGGAAGGGACTCTAATAAAATTTTATATATTGCAGAAATGGTGTCTAAGTCCTCGAAGTTGAGCAGTATTTTTTCCAGCATGGTGGAGGGTACGAGGTGAGGAAAATCGGGCAGTTTCTGTTTAACAAAGTTTCTAATTTGAAGATAGTGAAAGAAATGTGTAACTGGGAGGTTGAATTTGGAACATAATTGTTCAAAGGATGCAAAGATGTTGTCTATATAAAGATCTCTGAGCAATTTAATCCCAAATCTTTTCCAGATATTAAAAACTGGATATGTTTGTGAGGGTTGAAAGAGGTGGTTCTCTTGCAGGGGTGCCACAGATAGAAGATTTTCCATCTTAAATTGCTTTCTAAATTGGTTCCATGTTCTGAGTGAGTGAAGCACAATTGGGTTATTAGTATATTTGCAATAACTTGCATTTATTGGGGCGCAGAGCAGGGAGTATAAAGACGTACTACAGGATTTTACTTTTATTGCGGACCAAGCCTGTGTATGTTCATCTATTTGTGTCCAGGTTTTTATAGCTTGTATGTTTGCTGCCCAGTAATAAAACTGAAAATTAGGTAGAGCCATGCCACCTTCTGCCTTAGGTTGCTGTAGGGCCGCTCTTCGGATACGTGAATGTTTTGAGTTCCATATAAATGAGGTTATGGTTGAATCTAATTGTTTAAAAAATGATTTATTGATGTATATTGGGATGTTTTGAAATAAAAAAAAAAGCTTAGGAAGGATATTCATCTTAGCAACGTTAATTCTTCCAGCTAGAGTGAGATAAAGTGTTGACTTAGAATTCAAATGTTTGCACAAAGCTTTGCTAATATTGGAGTTAATGGAAATATTTTCTAATTCGGTTGGAGATTTATATATCTTATATATAAACATCTACGTGTGGAAGAGTGTATGTCTGTACGGCCCGGAAGTGAGAGGTGGAGTCAGGGTAAGGGCTTCACCTCCGAGGTAACAGAAAACTTGCTTAGCCGCTAAAACACAAGTGAGGCAAGCATGTCAGCAAATCGAAACCTCTTAGCTGCTAACATCAGCAAAATGGTATCCCTTTTACTTTTCCTCCCGCTGCTAATTCACAAGCGATGTGAACACGTCGGCAAAACAAATCCTCCTAGGAGAGAGATGCCCAGAGTTGTTCCTTTCAGTTACCTGACATCTGTACATTTCAGTTTTGATGATTTACAGTATGGGCTTACACAGCTAGTGTGTATATACACACACACTAGGGGGCTTTGCCCCCTACTCACTTCGATCGCCAACCCCCTGGCCTGCACTTTGCACCAGCCACTTCATGTCTCTGCTGCTCACGTATGTGGATTTCACTTTCACCACACAGCAAATCTTTTAACCCTTTGCAGTCGTATTTAATTTTCAACGTCACGCTACATTAGTCGTAATTAATTATTGAAAAAACGCCAATAATTACAGCAGTTATTTTTTCAAGCACGTAGGAATAACACAGGCCACTTTTCTCGACCAGGCGACTGTGCAAATCGGTCAGAAACTTGCAGGGCCACCAGCGGTGGCCTGACGACCTATAGCGCACTTTTTACTAAGGCCAGTTTTCTGGCCTAACGACCGCAAAGGGTTAATTCTTGCGGATTTGCCTCTTCATTGGGAAGAAACACTACTTTTCCCTGATTCCTTTAGATAATCTACAAGTCTCCGACTTAAAGTGTAAAGCCAAACAATAACTACATACTTCTGTCATATCACCTATGTCCATATATTTGATCTCTTTTCGCTGTTCTGTTATTTCACCGAGTAATCATTTCCGTCTGTTAGCGCTAATGCAATCTTTACTATCAGTTTGAGAATTTCAAATTGTAGTACTTTCATAATCTCTAACCTGCTCTGCATGTGTATTGCACCAACATTTTTGAACCACTTTAGGTCGTTCTACTTTGTCTTTTATTTCTGACTCCACTTGGAGCTGAGAGCGCAGGAACTGTGTCTGACAATAGCATTCACACGAATGAGAAGTGATTGGACCGTGGGTGTGGTTGTAAATGTTTGAGGGGAGGGCATGACTTTTCAAAGTCTCTTTGCATAAAGTCTTGTCTCGTGGGACTTGAAATGATCTCACGTGGGACTTGAAATGATCTCCGAGAATGTCTCATCGCAACATTTACTTTTATAATTATATATATATATATATATATATATATATATATATATATATATATATATATATATATATATATATATATATATATACAGTGGACCCTTGACTTACGAACTCAATTCGTTCACGAGGGCTGGTTGTAACTCAAGTTGGTTGTAAGTCAAGACTATTTTTCCCATAAGAAATAATGGAAATGCCCTTAATGTGTTCCGAACCGCCCACAGCAACACTTACTAAACTTTTTTTAATAGAAAAGGGTTGTATAATGTGCATAATCTACCAAAAATACCAATAATTTTTCTAATGTACTAACCAAAAAGTTATAAAAAGTGCCTAGCCTACCAGAAACAACAATTTTATACTGTACTTACCATTTAATTTGACATCTTTGGCTTGCAGGAAGGAAGGAGGAGGAGAATGAAATGGAAGGTGGTTATTGTTTGGAAGGATTTCCTTATACAAATCTTTTCTTTGTAAAATTGTCGAGATGGTGGATATCGACATGCTGTACATATTAGCAAGATCGGTCACACGAACACCACTCTCATATTTCCACACAATTTCCTTCTTCGTTTCGATTGTGATCGCATTCTTTACCTTCACTTCCTTCCTTAGCAATTATCGAAATAAATTATATAAATCACTGCACTGACCGAAATTACGTCCACAAACACATGTATCTGGGCTCCTACTGACGCTTACGAACGCTCTCGGTTGTTTGTTTACAATCGCACAAGCAGACACACGTGAGCGCATTTGGGTCATAATGCAAGATGTTGGTCGTAATTCAAAACAAAAATTTTGGTTGTAAAGCAAGTTGTGTGCATGTCAAGCCGGTCATATATTAAGGGTCAACTGTATATATATATATATATATATATATATATATATATATATATATATATGGCGCCACGGTGGCGCAGTGGTTAGTGCTGCTGCCTCACATTAAGGAGACCCGAGTTTGTTTCCCGGGTCCTCCCTGCATGGAGTTTGCATGTTCTCTCCGTGTCCATGTGGGTATTGGGTGCTCCGGTTTCCTCCCACAGTCCAAAGACATGCAGGTTAGGTGCATTGGCGATCCTAAATTGTCCCTAGTGTGCCATGCTGTGGGCTGGTGCCCTGCCCAGGATTTGTTCCTGCTTGCGCCCTGTGTTGGCTGGGATTGGCTCCAGCAGACCCCTGTGACCCTGTGTTAGGATATAGATGGATGGATGGATATATATATAACCAGACATTAAGCCCATTACAATAATGGGCGCTAGAACAGTAGTGCATAAACATTAGTAGGAACATTCTATATTAAATGGCAAGGGACCTTGACCTCATCCTGTTTCTTGTCTTAATTTTTTTTATGTCAAAAATATTTTTGCAAGAAGCCTAAAGTAAAATAATAAATAAAAATAAAATAGAAACGTGTATGACAATACAGTAAGTATAATTAATATTACATTTATCATCTCATCTGTGGCTGTTGATTGATGTGTTGTGTCTGTTTGAAGATCTCCTATCCTGCCTCTCTTTATTTTAGCTTGCTGTGGCATCTCTCCAGCAAGTACTGTGCAATTCTCCAGCAAGTATTTTAATCTGTGCTGGCGTGCAGCTGATTATTGTATGTGTAGCATCTCCCCAGCAACGGATTTTATGTGCACGAAAATAAATCTACTTTTAAAAGTCATCCTATTGTAATATCATGAAAATTCGTATATTTAGGAAAACCCCTTCAACAACTGACACTTTACACTTTACCGGGCCAAGCTTCTTAATCGCAAATCTGACATCCTCAGAGTGAACACTTGCACAACAACAAACACTAATCCCACCTCTTTGGGGAAGCTGGTCTCCGCGTCTCAGTACCTGATTGGATTTTTTGTGCGTTATGTTTTAGGTGTTACCTCATTTACTGAAATCCGATTGGATCGGCCGTGCAATATTTTATAGGTCCCGCCCTCTCTGTCTTGTGTGACGCGTCAGGCGGCCTTTGAAGCATCTGCTAGAGGCCGGTGACTCTGCCACTCATTCAGTCCTTCCCTGTACTTCCGCTTTGTCCGTAATATGCGTTTAATTTTCTGTCACAACAGTGGGCAATCAGCAGAGTCTCCCCAGGAACTAATGTAATGTGTGGCATGTGGCTGATAATCGTGGCTGTGGCGTCTCTCCAGCAAGTACTGTGCAGTTCCCCAGCAAGTATTTTAATCTGTGCAGGCATGCAGCTGACTATTGTATGTGTGGCGTCTCCCCAGCAATGGATTTTATGCGTGCGGCCGCGAGTACCCAATCAGCACTCTCCCCAGCAAAGATGTCCTTTATTAAAGAGTGCCCCGCGCATGCGCACTTCACCAGAAGACACACACACACGGACACATGGACGCACACAGGGATTTTATTAAAAAGGATATATACAGTGGAACCTTGGGTCACGACCGTAATTCGTTCCAAAACTCTGGTCGCAACCCGAAGTAATTTCCCCCCATAGGATTGAATGTAAATACAATTAATCCGTTCCGGACCGTACAAGCTGTATGTAAATATATATACGCTCGCTCACGCTCTCTCTCTCTCTCTCGCTCGCTCGCTGCACAGGGAGAGACTGAACACGTGCGAAAATCATCAATGCGTACGAACCAGGAAGGGAAACTGGCTTGTTCATGACCCGAGTGTGTGGTCGTGAACAGATGCAAAAGTTTGGCAAACTTTTTGGTTGTAACACGATTTGTACGTGGTCCGTGACGTTCATGAGCCAAGGTTCCACTATATATATATATAAATATATATATATATATATATATACACACACAGTGGAACCTCGGTTCACGAACGCCTCGGTACACGTACAACTTGGTTTACGACCAGAAAGTTCGCCAAACTTTTGCCTCGGTTCACGACCACACACTTGGTATACGAACAAGCCAGTTTCCCTTTCGGTTTGTGCGCGCCGATGATTTCCGCACGTGTTGCATTGTTCTCCGTGCCTCCGTGCTTTCGCTGTGAAGTCTTTGTGCTCTATTTCATTTCCCTTCCAGTTTGTGTGCGCCGATTACTGTATTTAAGCACGTGTTCAGCCTCTCCCTGTTCATTGTTCTCAGTCAGACGTGCGTGCTTTACCTGTGAACTCTTTGTGCTCTACAGTATTTCGTGTGCTTTTGCAGTTAACCATGGCTTCTAAACAAGTGAAGAGTGGTGAGAATTATTGAGACTTAATTATGAGAAGTGTTGCAATGTTACTTTTCTCTTTTTTCAAATGTTCATTTTTTCCCTGTGCTTAAAACTCATTTAAAAAGTGTGTTTACAGTGATCGGGTTGTAATGCTATTCGCGTGAACTTGGTTGGCTTTTAAATAAAGTTCGGATTTGTTCAAAAGTTCCTTTTTTTCCCCCTGTGCTTAAAACTCAAAAAAAAAAGTGTTTATACAGCAGTCGGATTGTAAGGTTGTAGCGTGAACTGCTGCAATGTTACAGAGAGGGGGGTATGCTCATGTGCTGCTGAGAGAGAGAGAGAGAGCCTGCGCATGCAGCTGAGCAGGGAGCCTGGGTGTTTGTGTCAGTGTTATTCAATGTTTTTACATTAATTTACTATTACACTGTGCATTCTATGGTGTAATTAACTATATTTGTGCTTAAAAATCTTTAAAAAAAATATATTTACATACAGTTCGTACAGTCTGGAACGGATTAATTGTATTTACGTACAATCCTATGGGGAAAATTGCTTCGGTTCACGACCAAATCGGTTTACGACCAGAGATTTGGAACGAATTATGGTCGTGAACCGAGGTTCCACTGTATACATATATATATATATATGGATGGCTGTAGAAGGAGACAAGACGTGATTTTACAATTGCATAAATGACGGGCTTGGAATACAGGAGCTAGTCTAATCTCACACCTTTATAAGGAGCAAGGCCCTGTGTGGTGGACCCAGAATAGTCACTGCTTGTATCCAATGTAAGGTCTGAAATGAATTTCCCACTTGCAAAATAAGGCAGAATTTCAAATTCATTACACCTGGACCCAGGATCTTAAGAGCAAACTAAGTCTAGTAGATTATTACCACCAAAGTTGCCTCAAGATAAACTGGGTACTCTTATTAATAATCCTCCTTTAATTAATAACTGTGTTTTTTTTTTATCTTCTGCACTGATCTTTCTCTAGAACCCTTAATCCTCCATTCACTGAGATTAATTCTTTTCTCGATAAACTTCTCCTGTTTAACGGCAGAATGACATCACCTTGCTACACTCCTTGATAATGGAGTCAGAACTAAAGTAAGCTCTTGATTTGATGTGTCCAAAGAAGGCATCAAATGTGGTAGTCTGTCCCATGAACTGCAGTTTGGAATCAGCTGGTGCTGCTCTCTCTGCAAATGAGAAACTCACAATTGAAACTTCCAAGTCATGCAGCAATATTCGAGCGAAAAATAACATGTTGTATTCACAGAGTGTTCTAACCACTAGATGATATGATGTGTGACATGAATTTTTTTCCATGGCCATTTTATGTTGTTTGCAGTTGTCCAGTGCTGGTTGCCGTTGGGTCTCATTCCACCAACAACCTCTTTCTTCATGAAAAGATGAAATAGAATTTATTTTTTTCCAGCCACCATTACAAACTGCATGGGTAAGTAACCTCTAAAAATATCATTTTTCGGAATAGTATTCCTTTAATGAAGCAGGCCAAATACAACTTTTGATTGACATTTAAACTTTAGAATAGTCTACTCTTACAGTACGTAGATCTTTCATCAGGCCACAAGGAGCAAGGACTCTGGGCACTTGGTGGCAGTTTGCTCCCATGAAGTCAGTTGCATAATGCGACATATCGAACAACTTGTTAAACAAAATCAGACAGGTTTGTTTTTAGTTGTAGGTGCGGGCTCTTTGTGAATGAGACAAGACAACCAATGAATTCTCATCGGGAAATACAAAGTGTAGAATGCAATGACAAGGAATAACTGGCATGTGTGTTTTGGACCCCACAAACAAAAGAGAAGCTTGACTGTCTGGTATCTCATGTTTTAAGTCCAACAGAGTACAATAAAGAAAACAAAAAGGGCTGAGATTGCAGGTTAGTTCCTGTATGATTTTAATTTTTCATAAATTTTATTTTTTTTTATAAAATCGTAGTTCCTGTACAATTATAATTTTATTTTACATATAAAAAGAAAAAAAAATGTGAATGCCACATTAGTACAGGGCCCAAAAAATCTACACAATCTACACCAGAAGAGCTTTTCAACCATATCTTTTTCCCCTGGACCAGTATAGTATGTCTCTTATTCGTTTAGAGAAAATATAATTCAACTTTTACCAGACTTTGATTTTTGTGTAGAAAGGGAAAGAGGAGCATTTAGTTGATAAAAATAATTCTAGAAGGATACTCATTTAAATAGTTGCCAGGGAGATAGAAACCCAAGAGGATAAAGAATCTGCAGCACCCTTCAGAACCTGGGTGTAATTGCTCAAAGCATGAGTGGAGATTGAGGCAGAGACACAATAAAGAAAAGTCTGGACCAGTGAAATAGAAGAAGAAAGTGTCAGCTGGTACGGATCAATAAAGAATGAAGAGTGAGGATTTGTTAGTTACTCTTGTATCCAGACAAGATCTCGTACAAATGAAAAAGGTCTAGAAGAACTTGAGGCTCAGCATCTCAACATAAAAGGAAATTTTATAAATTGTGTTGTGTGCAGTAACTTGGTTAAGTTTTAACATATTTTGGTTATCCACAGCTGAAGGCTCCAAGGAAATATTAAAAATGTAGAAAGGGCAACCCTTGTCAGACTTCTTTATAGAGAGTTGTCCATGTTAGTCTGAATAGAAACAGTTGAGCATAGTGTAGGAGTCATATTTACAAATCCTGGAACGATACCTGTAGTTTTTAGTACTTGCCAGACAATGATCTAATCATCCAATCCGTCTCAGCATCAAGAGCAGCACCAATTCCAGGTAGTAGTGGTAGGCTGCAAGTGTCTGTCAAGTGCTTTAGCAAACAACTCAATCTCTACATTCATTAAAGAGAACGGAAAGTAAGTGGAGCAGTCAACTGGGTCCTTAGCTTTCTTAAGCAGAAGCATTCATTTAAGAAGTGTTAAGGTATGGATTCAACTGAGCTGTATCATTATTGAACATTTTCACATTTGGTATGGAAAGCAGATCCCAAAAGACAGTCACCACCTCTGGGGGCATCAGGACAGAGGATCTTCACAAGTGGAGAGCCTTCAAAACCGTAACAAGAGAAGAGTGAGTACGTGTGTGTGTATTGTCACACACGTGTGTTTGGGAGTCAGTCAAAGGGGCCAGAAAATGCAAATTCCACACCAGGCAGGGGGACGGCGGGTTGCACTAAATCTCTCTTTTCTCTCAACAGACCAGACACGACAGGCCCCGTGGACATCACTGCTTGTCCCACTCCGATGACATCACTTCCCTTGAGTCACCTTATAAACTCGCCATCATCCCTACCATGACAGTTCTACTTTGGACTTGAACCTATGCACAACCACTCTAACTTAAGCCCTTCTTCAGCCAGGGTAAGTATTCAGGCGGCTGCCCCAAACCTTCATTGTGTGTCCACTCTTTTATTTCACTGTATATATCTATATATCATAGCACCAGAGTGATAATGTCTTAGATACTGATTTTACAGGTAAGAAAAAATTTCACAATACTTCGTACTTGTAACGATATTACAACTACGAAGACTTGGAATAGAAGAACAACGTCTGACCTGCCAAAATTAAAAAGAAGCTATTATGGAAAATCATCCAGAAAAATACAAAAGATCCCAGAAAAACATTCCAAGAACTGCAGGCCACAACTGAAAAGATGCTGGGCATCCCAAATGAAACTTGGGATTAGCCAGGCAGAAATGTTCCATGTTGATGTATTCATGAGAGTTTTTGCTCGAGATTTTTAGAGAAATGCAAGATTCACATCAAAAGCAGCTAAAGGTAAGCTGTTTTTAGAAAAAAGAAAATACAAATTAAACACGTTGGGTCTTTTTTTATTGAACTTTTTGTTTTTAATTTTATACAACTAAAGCAGTCAAGTGCTCAAGATTATATCACAAATTGGTTAATTTGGGAAATTTCCTCTGAACTGTATCACTGAAAGCTAATATTTCAAAGGAAGGGTTCACGTAAAATGTCTTGCTTGGAAACTCACGTTTCCACAGCACATGAACTCAGTATTAGTCCCCAATTCCCTTTTAAACTATGACCATCTTCATCATCAAGATAAAAGCATTACTGCTTACCGATTAACTGGAGCAAAAACTGAAGTTCAGCTCCAGAATGCTGGGTTTCAAATCTTAGCTTAGGAAGTGTCTGCTTTTCCTCCATATCACAAAGATGTATGTGTGTGTTGAAAATGAATGGATGGACTGAAATGCAGAGTTTGCTGGTTGAGACTCTAAAATACAGCATGACACAGACATGCTATAGCTCAAATGTGACTTCAAAAGTAATAAAAATCCTGCATGTTAACATTCAATATCACACTATGCATGTCTCTTTATCCTGCAAGAGTTTTAGACGTTCTTTTTGTACAAATATACTGCCTAAAGTTAGCATTGACTACTAATAATGAATATTTCTGCATGTTTAGGAATTGAAATGATATACACTGAAGCTGTGAGGATCGAGACTTATAACCCACTGCTTTATAACCTCTGTTTCACGAAGGGCTGTTCTCTTTAATTAAAAACAGATGCCAACAGTACAAGCCATACACACATAGTATTTACAGTTTAAAAAAGTCTTGCCATTTTATTTGCAACTATTTAAATACAAAGTATATATAAGGATATATTTTAATTTACATTGACTTTTTTCGTAAACAAAATTGTTTGATACCTTAATGATGAGTGACCTGTAGAGTTCTTGATATTAAGGAATGGTCATTAAAGATTTAACAACAATATTGCAGTTATTGAAGATACTGCACATTATTTTTTCATTTGTTTTTTATTAATGGACATCTTCCTTCCTATGACTGATGCTGTTTCGCCAGTAAAACTGCCCCAGTATCAGATTAATCGTGCAGTCCAAGTCACTGCCAAACATCGCTTTGAACAGTACACGCACACAAACTAAATAGCAGCAATAGACTCCAGACACTTTTCAGAAATGCTTCCAGTCAAGTTAATCTTCCAAATCTAATTCTACAAAATAATTCCAGAATTATTAAAAAAAACAAAACAAAACAAAAACCAACTGAAACAGAAAAATGTGGACACACCTTCATAACTGAAGAGAATAGCTCTTATTTGTTAGACAAAACATTCCATGTCTGTTTGTTAAAAATCAAAAAAGCAATAAAGTGTTTAGATCAAATGGGAGCTTATGAGAAGGTGTGAATGCTTCTGTCAAACTTCTTAAGGACCTCTTCTGGCACAGCAGATCTGCACCAACCTGAAATCAGGAGTGAAGTGCCAACACGTCTCACTCTGAGAGCCACGCTGGACAAGAGAAGATGCGATGTCCACTTAAACACAGTTGAATGGAACATTTAAAAACTGTAAACGGAGAGCGCTGAACAATGACATATGCATAATTTTGCTTTGGTACCTGTAGAAGACCTCACTTTAATAATATTATGGATGAGGCATGACAGACTTCAGTTCATACCTAGAAGTATGACTTTTTTTTTTTTTTTTTACCTTGCAGTTAAATTTTGAAATACTATATATATCCATTGTGAATTTGAATCAGCATATAGTCTCAATTTATATCAATTAAAAAGACAAAAGTTTCTCTGGCAGTAAATATATATATATATATATATATATATATATATATATATATATATATATATATATATATATATATTAATACAACTATTATAATTTTGCACCATTCTGCCATTTTCAACTGGAATGTCCCACTTGAACACCATGGTAGTCTAAAGCCACTTTCATCAAAACAGTTGCTAAGGAAGATGTTACTTACCCTGTTATTAAATTTTGAAAAAACTACAAAATTATCTAGAAAAAGCATTATTGCCTCCAAGAATACATTAATCAGGCTTTTAAGTACTCCAATTCTTGCAGTTTTTTTCCCTCTTTCATTAACCAAATCCGTAATTATAGTAGCGGTAAGCACATACTTTTTGGTGAGCATTCAAAGACTTAATCGAGTCCTGTCCTGACCACTTTACTCCAGGTTTCTGAATTGACATGTCTAAGTGACAGTGCATATGACAGGACAGCAGATACAGAGAAGAAAAACAACGGAAACAAACGCACCTGGGCCTGCTGACTCTGGCTGACTACCAGACTCAAGTATACAAACATCTAAAAGCCCCTAGCTACTGGCTGCCTTAACTGCAAATAGTTCATCATTACATGAATTAGTGTATAAAACCAACAGTGTTGGGGCACGTCAGTGGCGGTTGAGGTCAGGGGCTTCACGTTTCCTGATCTTGCAGTTCTACTATTGGAAACTATTGTAGCACTGCTTAGGTCAACACACTTGAACAAGGAAACAAAGGCTCTCTGTCAGTTTTCAGAAGAGGTTATTTGGTCAAATACAACATTAGAAGCTAAGTCATCCTCAGCTATTGGGAGTAGTAGAACTAAAAACTGAAATACTTCCTGAAGCAAGAGAGCTCTCACTGTCCCCACACAGGATGAACCAATCAGCTGCCGCTAAACAGACCGTTGCTAAAAATGATATCCTTGCTACTCAAGATAGTGCCATAAAACAAGGAACAAACTTAAAAGCATGATCCAAAAGAACAATACATTGAGATATATTAACTACAAAGAAAGTAGTATTTTTATTATTTTACTTATCAGTATCTCATTCACTGTTCAAAGGTATATTTTGTCCAGGCATTTTACCAGGTATAGGAAGTGCACTCTGAATGTCCTTTGAGCGATGCACTCAGAAAATTTACAAACAAAGTCTGATAAAATTTCAGTGCAACTAAGACATGAATGCACTGTTACATACGCACGTAAATGGGTGCTGGAATTGTGTGCAACAAATACAGTTTCCGTTTTCTTAAAAAAATTGTTAACAAATCAGAAGAAACAGTCTATTACAGTCATTTAATCGTTGTCTTCCTCCTCATCTTCACTTTCTTCTATACCATCACTATCTTCCTGGTCTTCTTCTTCCTCTTCTGTCTCTGGAATATCCCATTGTGGGTGATTATCTGGCATGTGCTTTGCTTCATGAACCTCCAGCTAAAAAAACAGAAAATAGCAATTATGGTTTAAAAAAAAAAAAAGTAATTACATTCATTGCATTCGTAGTCTGATATTTGACAATAAACTATGCAACATTCCATGATCTGCTTCTCGCAACTGAAGAGGGCACCGTGGTGGATGTTTGCCGAATGGCAGACCAACCACAAGCGTTACCTGGTAGGTAACCACCCACACAATTCATGTCGGGGACTCAGACTACGAATGCAATGAACATATATACATATACACATATATACATATTCAATAAGGTGCTTTTTAACATCAGTATTCCCTTTACATAGTCGCAGTTAGAATATTTCTTGCAAATTTCAACTTAAACATTAATGTAATCAAATCAAATATAAAACCAAAGCTATTTGCTACTGCCAGGGCATTAACGTTTTATCTAGTTTGTTATAGAAAAACAAGTTACCCTCAGAGTCAAGAGCCACGATCACAACATTATAACAGGCACCTTCTGAGCAACAGCTAGTTAACATTTCTAAATCTGTTTTCTTTTTTTATCTGAACAGATACCAGCAGAAACATTTTCTTTGATCAGGAAGCAACATAAACAGTCTATGTTCAGTAGCACCTTTTAGAGGGCTAATATTTTTCCCAAAAAACTCAGTTTTCTGAAAAGTGCACAAAGCAATGGGTTTCACACATAAATCAACATAAAACATCTGTTGCTGCCTGTTATGCCTGCTTTTGGCACCTGTTTAAAGTTTGAGGTAGCAGCGGCTGCTTGGAGGGAGGCTCGACGTTCAGGAGGAATGCACAGTGGGCTGGCTGTCTTTGTGAGACAGGTGCGCAGGGGTGGCAGTTGCAGTGAGACCCAATATGGTTTGTACCTCCTGTCATCATAAGTGTCTGTCCTCCCAGGCAAACGTTGCCATAGGTGCATCAGCTACACAAATGTGTTCTGCACCACGATCAGCTGATGCCGGTACCTCACTTTTGATCTACATCTCCAGATCACTTGCATCAAAATTGGAGTCCGACAAATCAGAGTCCAATTCAGTGATAATACGAAAAAAGTCATCCACGAATTATTTTGCTTTGAGCATTCACTTTGGTATCTCTCCACATGCCATTTTAGAAGCTGTTTGCGCTTCGCTACTCACGCATACACAGAGAATCAAGGTCAAATCAACAAAGCTAACTTTCCTTCTACCAAAAGCGTATTGAAAAGCGCTGTAACAAGAAGATCACTGATCTCTATCGATCACCAGCGAGGCTGAGGCTTTCAAAATAATAACAACAACAACAAAAACTGTTAATGCATGATAAAATTGTCTGCATTAATTAAAGCATTAATGTGATAACTTATACACACACATCATATATACATATATACATATGATATATATATATACATATATACATATGATATATATATATACATATATACATATGATATATATATATACATATATACATATGATATATATATATATATATATATATATATATATATATATACATATATACATGTTTCTTCTTTTGTACACACCCAGTGGATATCAAATGTGTAAACAACTTTATTGAAATTAAAGTTTTTGTTACTAAACATGCTCATGTCAGACCTACAGTACTTTGAACTTTTACCAAAATACTTTATTCAAAAATATTTAAGACCCCACAGGGAAATAGAGCATGGGAAAAGTGCTATATAAATAAAATGTATTATTATTGTTAAGACAAAAGCTAATTCATAACTTTTAAGCAAAAGTAATGAAAAAGAACATTTATTTTGTGCTTATAACAGTAATATTTGGATATATCCTTGTTAACTTAACTCACCTTAACTTTTTAATATTGTATACTATCTTATTCTTCTTGCATTTAGGCTGTAACCCGAGTAGAATTGTGAGAACATCTCTTGTGCACATTGCCTGGTAAGGTGATCTGCAGATATTCTGTAGGACTGATGTGATGTTGGGTTGTTCTACATCTTCTGCATAATAAAACACTAAGATCTCAGAGTTTCCTGACTCTCTGAGCAATCTGGCTTTGGTGTGATTGGCCAGCTTGGCTTTGTTGACATGATCGAAAGAGGAAGTGCAAGACACACAAGGAGGAGAAAAACCATAGGAGGCAATGTAAGAGTTGCCTTCAAAGATTGGACATTTAAAACCTGCACAGGAGGAGAGAAAGCTGCAGCAAAAATAAGTCTGAGAAGAAGGCTTCCTGGAAGTGTGCTTGAGAGAGGGAGTGCCCGTCAAGACACACAGTTACAAAGGAAAGGTGCAGAAGATACATGTAGGGCAAAGACAGAATAATTTAAAAATATTTGCTATTAGCTGTCTTTCACAGGTAGTGTGGCTAGTGTTGATATAATTATTAATGGTGAGAACACTTTTGATGTCCATTGTACTGTGTATGACATTTATTCTATGCTGCTTAAAATAATTCAGATGGGACTATGTGGATTTTTGCACTCTCTTTAGTTTTTTTATTTCAACTTTAGTAGGAGTAATCTTTCAACTTTATCAGTAGTTGGCTTGCAAAAAAATTATTTATAAAGCAAATCAAGACAAAGTTGATTCCATGGCAGTGACTGCACTGGTTAGTAGGTCACTCAGTAAAATTCAACATCATATATTAATTCTGCACAAGTTATTCCAGAGCGAACATCTATCCAATCTGAATGTTTCTTTAGAGAAAAACTCTTTAATCATGCATATGAAAGAATCAGTTAATGAGAAAAGGGAAATATGGGTTTTATTTCCAACTTGAAGCTGGAAAGTTCAATAATGGATATGTTTGTTCTCCATTGTCAATTCACTTAGATGAGTTACTAGCAACCCCTGGCTCAAGTGATGGTGACAGGTAACAAGCTACATTAGTTGGAACTACCCTGGATGGGCTGTTAGGGTTGGCAAATTAACACATACTGAACTGTTTATCCAATCCAAATGAATCCGTTAAGATGAATGCTGTTAATTGTATACAGAAATAAGCTGTGTTACACTGGGGACCTCTGTAAGAATGACTCATTTTAATCAATGTGCTTTGATTCTTTATGTCACAAATTCTGCAATCTACACTGCAGTCACACTGTACTAAAAACTGAATTTGAGGGGTGGGGGGTTTAATATCCTTTTTGGCAGACCATGACACAGAATTCAACAGCCTTTATACCATAGGACAAAAATCTCAGAGACTACAAACAGCCCTATGGCGTTGCATAAGCAAAAAGCTCATACAGTGATACCTTGAGATACGAGTTTAATTCGTTCCATGACCGAACTCGTAAGTCAAAATGCTTGTATCTCAAATTAATTTTCCCCATTGAAATTAATTGAAATGAGATTAATTTGTGCCAGCCCCCAAAAAACCACCCCAATTGTTTCTTAAATGTTTTCAACATAAGTAAAATGTATTTATAATGAACAAATATTGTATACAAACAAAATAAAACCTAATACATAAAAGAGAATCTAAAGAAATAAACAGACGTTGGCAAAGCCGATTAGCATATTGTAATGTTTTTTTCTTTCACTTCACTTTTGCTTAACTTAATTTTCTTCTTCACTAGTTTTTTTCTTTTTTGCCACGCTTTCGTCACTTTCATTCGCAGGGCGTTTCAATAGAAACCTATCTAAGGAGCTTTGTTTAGTCCTCCCCTTTAGAATGTTTCTGAAATGAGTTAGGCACGTGTCATTAAATAGCGCGGCTGCACGTTCAGTTTCATTTCAGTAAAGTCAGGCGTTAGGCAAGTGACATTAGAAAGCGCGGCTGCACGTTCAGTTTCTTTTCAATAAAGTCAGGCGTTAGGCAAGTGTCATTAAATAGCGCCACTGTATGATCAGTAGTAATTTTTTCAGAGTTTTTCTTTAAAGTTCGAAACTTTTTCCCACATTGCAAACACTTCCTTTATCTCACTTTAAGAGATAACCTCCTCCGCGATACTGATCTCCTGCAGAACCTCCGTATGTTGCTGCGTATGTAGTTCCGTCAACTCCTCTGTATGTGCGGGGACAAGCTCTTTGATGGCTCGTATTTCAAATTTTGGCTCGTAACTCAAGACAAAAAAATCGACCTAGTGACGGCTCGTATCTCAAAAAACTCGTACATTGGGGCACTCTTATCTTAAGGTATCACTGTATTTACATTTGAACACACTGACAATACAGTCTTCACCGACTTAAAGAACCAGTTGGACAACTAAACTTTTAAATTTAAATTGTAATTTTGATACATGTAAGGTAAAATATTGCTACAAGTACTAATTAGAAATACAACCAAATGCAGAAAGACATCTTGTATTGCATGCTGATTGCCAAATGGATGTAATTATTAAAGAAGACAGAAAGTGTCACAGAAAGGTCAATTTTCAGTCTAAAGGCATATGTGAGCATGTATGTAGCAGCATGTTAAGTTGCTTTCTGTGAGAAATGCTACATTATCACTCTTCCTCAGACTCTACTTGTAAACAGGATAGCAGCCAGTACGTACATCTAGGAGGCTCATTACTGGTGAGTGTGGGCCATGACCCTACCCACAAGGCTGAAACTATTACAAACACCCATGGAAAACTGTGCTACAAGAACAGTCATTAATCATCTTTTATAAAAATAAGCAAACCAATTTAGAAAATGATGCTGCGTTTTTATATAAAACATAATGAACTACTGCCACCTATGTGGAACAACTGTTAAGCTTTTGCTCTGCAACACAAGTGCAACTTATTTTAAACCACAACACTCATGTGTAAGAAACAGGTCAAGCAATCATGGCCATCCAGAGATGAGAAAACAGCAGAAGCTGCACGCAAACATAACTGTGTATCAGACCACTTAGCAGGAGCAGCACCATAGCCCTGTGTGTGACCCTAACTTTGAAGCAGTCAGGTCATAGAGTAAAAGACTTAATATTTTTCAGAAAAATGCACTCTAATACTTATTGACTGTACTTATATATATATCACATTTAGAAAGTAATGCCTTTTTATTTTAAAATAATACCATATAATACAGTGTGAAACTTGTATTCCGAATTTTCACATTCAAATTGAGGAGGGCAATTTTATTCAAATTTATTACCGATAAAAGTACTTTGTCAAGCTGGAAGCAAGTGCTGCGTTTGAGTCAGACATCAGCTACTGGTTTTTAAACAACAAAAAGTATTGTGAAAAGCAGACACAGGTGCACACATTGTGTAGCATTAGGAATACAATCCAGCCAAACCTCAAATTTTCATTTATTTAGACTGATCATGCAATTGTTTTTTTGAATACTGTAATCATCCTTCTTCACTAATGGTCATAACTTTGAATAGGAAAAAAATGAGATTTCAAGGCAGAACTGAGAACCCTAGGCTTATTCTATGTGACAGGTTGACAGCTGCTTCTTCTTCAGACTGCACAGAGCCAACTAAAGTGGTACAGATATGTAGTTAGAATGTTCCTTAAATACCTTCCTCAAGGTGTACATGGTATGGCCCACTGGGAGATTGATAGGCAGACCCGAGGACATGCTAGAACTGAGTGATGGCAGGGGGGGTGTTGGGGTACTCAACTTTGGCAGTGCAGGTTTTCATTCCGACCAGGTTCATTTAATTACATGGCTTGTTAGTACTTTCATTCTTCTAAGACAAACCTTTATCACACTGTAGATTTTTTTCTGAGATCATCATCCATATATGTCTTGGAACAGATTTGTACCTCTTGGTCCTCCCTTCTCTTTCATTTATTTCAGAACATTGTATTGATACAGAAAAAAACATTGTATTGACACAGATACTTCATGATGCACATATACAAGTGTAAATGGAAGAATGGTATCTGGAGAGCTGGTGGTTCCTTTGTCATTTGCACATCATTACTAACGGATGACAATTAACAACTTAATTCATCATTTTAATGGTTCTGACTTGTAACAAATGAGTTAACTAAATTAAGCCCCAAAACATATTGCTTCAGCAGCAAATAAATGGTTTCTAATTCAAAATTTGGTTGAACCAAAAACCTTAAGCCACTGTGGAATTCCAGGACCAAAGTGGAGTACGCCTGTGTTAGAGCAATAAGTTCTTTTTAACTATACTGTGAACAACAGGGTACACCATGACTTAAAGATGGCTAACACTGTAGGCACTTTTGGTAAATTAAAAATAAAATTTTTCTCTGCTTTTCTTTCGAATTGTTTTTTTTATTTTTAATTTCAGTGTAAGACACATTTTGATTTTCTCTTTTAAATTCTAGCCTTTGGTCTGACTATCCTTACTTATAAAAACTGGATATCTGAACTCTTTATACTTTGTGGTTGGTGCTGAAAGGTTACATCATTACTCTTCCTCCAACTCTTATAAACCGGATAAGAGCTGGGTTAGATGATGGACGGCTATGCAAATAAATGACAGCATGGTCAGATTATACCATCAATGGTAGCATTATAAAAATCTGTCAGCAGAAAAAAAAAAAAAAAGAGAGATTGTGTTTTTCTTACTTTTAATAATTCATTAGTACTGCAGATATTGATTGTACCAAGGGAGAAGATTTTTCTTCAAACATGGTTTCACTAATGTAATATTTATTTAGTTTTCCAAGGAATAAGCTACGTTCTACTTCATTCACCACCTACATCTACATCTGACTTTGTCTATCCATCACTTTTTTTTGCCACTCCTGTTTTCTTTAGGCTAAACACTAATCAGCTATTTAGTGCAGGAAGTTATAAATGAAAATCATTTCAGATTGTAATATCCAATATGCAAGTCACCAAACAGGTCAAATTCAAAGAACTGAAGTTGTATTAGCATCGTAATATACAAATAAATGAAGATCTTCATTTGAATACGTCATTAATTGTAATATGGAGAGATAAAATGTGGACTGAACACGTACTCCTTTTAATGGGGGAGGATCACTACATGATGGGTTACACAATGACCTAATGCAGGGGTAGGCAACGTCGGTCCTGGTGAGCCGCAGTGGCTACAGGTTTTCATTCCAACCCAATTGCTTAATTAGAAACCAATCATTGCCAATCTCAGACCTTATTTAATTTTATGGCTTGTTAGTCTGTGCAATGTAAGGCTCTTATATCGTAGATTTTTTTCCTTTCCAAAGATATCATCCAAATGATATGAAGCCTAAAACAGATCATTTTCAGTCTGTCACATTTTTCTATTAAGTGTTTTATTAAATCAAACAGTGCATGATGAACACACACAGATGTAATTGGAAAAAAGCTAGCTGGAGAACTGCTGGCTGCTTTGTCTTTTACATCTTATTGCTAATAAGGAGCAATTAAAACACTGAATGCAGCAGTTTAAGATTGAAATAAGCAATTAAGGTTGGAGAACCTTAACAAGCGAGACCACTAAAATGAAGCATCAAAATGTCACTTAAGCAATATGTGCTTCATCAGCAATAATTGAGTTCTCGTTAAGGAACTGGGTTGGAACAAAAACCTGCATACTGCGGCTCACCAGGACCGACGTTGCCTACCCCTGACCTAATGCAATAATGAAGAAAAAAAAAAATTACATGAATCATAAGTGAGCTACTGCAAAAAATGTTTCACATTTTTCATTTTCTAACTGGCTTATCTCTATCTGTGGCTATTCTGCAAAAGTGCTGAAATGAGCTGTTCCATGCCTTCATTCCAAAATAAATTTTATTCTTTGTTCCAAAGCATTCAGATTGGCGAGATGTTCATGTGGCTTAGCTCATAGTGCATGGCAGACCACTCTGATCATACAATCTCAAATGCGTTAATGGAAGCACATAATTGTAGTTGCTGGGGCTATTAAAACAGTGACTTCAATCAGCAAACACTACATTTGTGTCGTATTGGGTTTTTAAAGCTAAATTATTGGTCACTAATGTAACAAGTAAAATGTGACAAATGTAGTCCATAATAATGTAACACGGTTAGTGCCGGAGAGAGTGGGATCCTTTTTCCTGTTTATCTTAATTAACTGCATGTATGATCAGCCCAGTTCAAAGGCTAATTCTGGATTGGGACATGGGCTAAAACAAATCTTATCACTTATGTGCAGTAAGTACCCTGAAAACAACACAGGAAAAGAATGTTTTACAGGAATTCTAGAATAATGGATTAATCTGCAATTATTAAGAAAACAGCCCACAAGTTAGATCAAATGTTTGTGTTTGTGATATATGAAATTCAAATTAATGTGATTTGTCCACTAAATATTACCCTATCATCCAGCAGTCTCTTCTATATACCGGAGCATGCATTAATTTCACAACAGCAAATGTCACAAACCTGACAATGTGATTGTCTGACAAGCCTGATTCGAAAAATGTGTAGTCACTTATGCATCAAAAGAGTTTATGCAAATAGAAATATTCTAAACAATCTTGGTATTCATCAATTTATGTGGCACTGATATTATTACAATGCAACAATTTAAATTTTTCATCATTGATTTTAAGTAGTATATATTTTTGGTTATAATCTGTGACTATTGCTCATAGGTTTGTGACAATTTGGACTTTGTGTTAAGAAGGTGTGCCTTAAGCAGCATGATGGCTGATGAAGGTTGCTTTCCTTCCCACCACCCGGTGTATGGAGAGAGAGGTGGCTGCAGCAGAGCTGCCTTTAACACTTCTCCAGTGCTTTTTAAACAAGTATGTCTGTTTTCACTATTAATTTAATCACAGAGGATTCCCCAAAAACATATTTGCTTCTCTTACTAACTTCGATGGGAACAAGAAATATATACAGGTCTAAGAGGGCCTAACAGCATTCCCTCTTCAGGAGTCTCTGTGTTTAACTTTGTTTGCTTTTTGTTAGCTTGGATAAACATTTATTGGTGAAAATTTATTTAGTTTAAGGCTCAAGCTGTTAGAAACTCTTAGTAGGTCTGCCTGTGAATCTCTATCAAAATCCCAGCTGGTGGCTTTCTTTTTCTGCTTTCTAGCACTCTTTGTCCTCCATTAATGCTGTTAAATGGATTCTGCTGTGCTTTACTATGCAGTAAACTTTCTTGATTTGACCTGAACTCTTAGTTGTTATAGAGGCAATGTACACTTTATAAACTGTACTGCTTTGTATTCCCAGCAAAGCAACTAGTAATGGTAAATGCTTTTAATGTATAAGCAGCATATCATTTCATACATGAAACGAAATTTCTTCAGTAAGAAACAAAATTGTTGATAATAGTAATTTCTATAATAAACTCCTGCAACCGTTAAAACGCTTAATCAATCTTATCCTCATTTGAAATCTTACCCTCATTCGACTCTTTTTTGACAAATTCAAAACTTATTTTAATCTATGCATCAATTCTTTGGACCATCAAATATCATAACTAAATATTCATTATCTGTGGGACTAGGGGGCAGAGGTGACTCCAGGGTGCAAATTTGGTACATTTTCTCCAGTTCACACTGTCTTCATCTATGAGATTTATGAATTAACTTAAACCTTCTACCAGCTTACTTGCCCCTATGTCAGCTATCTTGGTCAAGATCTTTATGCCTGCCTTTGTACTTGCACCACAGGCAATGTTAATAGACATTGTGCTAATCAACTGTAAAATGGCTGCTGTTAAACCAGTCTTAAAAAAGCAACGTCACGATCAAGAGGGCTTTGCCAGCCAATTTCCTATCTTCCATTTTTGGATAAGATGCTGAAGTGTACTGTTGCCTAATTAGTTTATTCTGTGAAAATGGGGCCAGTTATTTAAACTTTATCAGTCTGATTTTAAAGGCTAAACATACATAAACTGTTTTATTTCTTTATTATTAAAACTAAAATGTGAATCATTATGAGCCTACATCTGCCTGTTATATATCTAATGCAGAATACACAAAATAGGCATGTAAAATGTGCTTTGACAAGGAGTACTAGGGTGCTGTACCGTGTTAGCCATTATGAATGTAGAGAAAAGCCAAGCAAAATGACACCTTTTATTGGCTAACTAAAAAGATTACAATATGCAAGCTTTCGAGGCAACTCAGGCCCCTTCTTCAGGCAAGATGTAATCATTGAGTATCATTGATTACATCTTGCCTGAAGAAGGGGCCTGAGTTGCCTCGAAAGCTTGCATATTGTAATCTTTCTAGTTAGCCAATAAAAGGTGTCATTTTGCTTGGCTTTTCTTTGACAAGGAAAAACTAACTATACTTTGGCGATAATACTCCCTTACTCATAGCTGCACAATACAGTATTTCCTTTTCACAATGGCTAAATACTAAGGAGTTGGTTGAGAGAAACCTCTCCCAATAACCCTTTAACTGATTTGCACTATCCAGCAAAGTATGGAACAGACAATGACTGTTATTTTTCCTATATTTGGTTAAAAAAAAAAAAAAAAAGTCTTACCTTTAAAGGCTTTATCATGTCTAATCCCATATATGAATCTGATTTTAAAATGACTGAGTACTGATAATTTCCTGGTTTTGATGGCGCAGGAAACTTAAGTTCAACCTACCAAATAAACAAAATCAGTTGTGAAATTCTGGCAAGTTATATTGCCTAGTTAAGACCTCAGTAAATTAGCATCAAATTGACAGTGTAGACAAATATTATAACAAACCCACATACATACATTTTATTTGAGCTTATGTAGGAGTTATTCAGTTAAAGGCAGCATACAGTAGTCCAAAGGTACAGTTTGAAACAAATTATTCAAAAATAATACCATTGATACTAATAATAAATATTGTATTTTTAAACCAGGACCTTATCTTGTAAATATTGCAAAGTAATATGTTGAGTAACAGTATATACTCACGATAACCAGAAATAATCCATATATTATTTCAATCAAAACTTTAAAACTTACTTACAGGTTTCCTAAATGAAAAAGAAAAATTTGATAGAAACTATACAATTTGTTTTAGCAGATACACCAAAACTCATATTTGGTTTGGATCATTTAATGTGGTTTAAAACAGTTTTGCCCTTCCAAAATGCTACTTTAGAAAAATAAATCTTCTAAAAGTTCAGTAAATATTAAAAGAAATTCTAATTAAATTAAGCAGACTTATCTCTGCCAAAGCACCAAGAACATAAAAGATCAATTAACACTAACCTCAATTCAACATGTCTGGTGGATTGAACCATAGAAAAAGAATTTAATTATTGTAAAAAAATCAATCAAATAAATCAATGGAAAGGGAATGCTGGCCCATAATGATATCCGCAGTTAACACTTTTTACACTTTACCTAGTTTGTATAACTGATGAAAACAGATAAACAGGCAATTCCCAAGTATTTTTCCACTATCTCCTTCTTTTAAGTAACCAATATCTATGAAACAATGTTTCTTTGTATCACTATGCCACAATTAACTATTAGAAAAATAGTTTAGTTTTACATATCAATTTAATAAAATGTACAGTAAAATTCAGTGTAACATGTAATATACAGTAAAACCTTGGACTGCAAGTAACTTGATCTGTGAGCGTTTTGCAAGACGAGCCAAAATTTTCAATAAATTTTAACTTGATAAACGAGCAAGGTCTTGCAGTACAAGTAGTATGTATATGCTTTGTCTGCCGCATGTCGCGTGATCACCATTGAGCAGATAGTAGTTCTCTCTCCGCGGGACTGTGGGTAAATTCCAGTGAGCCAACAGATAACAGTGATTCCGTTAGTTATAGTTAAAGTTGTCCTACACAATAACCCTCCTCCTCCTCTCCTCTCTCTCATCTCTGTCACACCAGCCATGATTCTTTTCAAAGGTAAAGTCCAGGTTAATTTGCTTTATGCATTTTTCTTTTATATTTTGTATTAATCATTTTTATATAAATATATTTGGGTTGTAGAATGAATCATCTGAGTTTTTCATTATTTCTTATGGGGAAATTTGCTTTGATATACGAGTGCTTTGGATTACAAGCACATTTCTAGAATGAATTATGCTCACAAACCAAGGTACATCAAACATAATCAGTTAGTATTGCTAAAAATGAAAACTCAGACTCTTGCATTTAAAATACATTTTATCACTGTTGCCACACTGATACTCTGCCGAGAAACTTCTCTATTATAATAAAAAAAACCTGGGACGAGACAAGACTTTTTCAGAGAGATACTTTAACGTCCCGCGAGACGAGACTTTGTGCCAAGAGATTTAACCATGCCTGGGGCCGGAAATAAAAGACAAAAGAGTAGATGACAAAGTAAAATGAATAGTAAAGAAGTAGTAAAAATAAATAGTAGTAAAGAATTCAAAAACGTTGGCATGATACACATGCAGAGCAGGTTAGACATAATGAAAGTACTAAAATTCGAAAGTCTCAAAATTATAGTAAAGATCGCATTAGCACAAACAAACAGAAATTATTACTCAGTGAAATAATGGAACAGCGAAAAGAGATCGAATATATTGTTCAGATTTGGAGACTTGATTGTTTAATTCGTGTTGCCATCAAGGAAAAGTAGTGTTACTTCCCAATGAAGAGGCGTATCCGTGAGAATTTAAATATTTTTTGTTTGGTGAAAGTGAAATCTACACACGCGAGCGGCAGACGCGAAGTGGCTGGCAAGTAGCACAGGCTTGGTTGGCGAGCGAAGCAAGCAGGGCCCCCTAGTCAATATAAAATTAATGCTAAATTACAAAAAACCTCTAAACAGAACAAGAAATTGTTAAGCATTTAATGAAAATTGAGCATATACAGAATTTCATATTGCTGCATTTTTAAAAATATCACTCTTACAGAAATCACAATGCTTTTTGTTTGCTGTCAAGCAAAAATATCTTAGATGGCACTTTACTTTTTTGTAACACAAGTATATGTAAAACTACAAGTATATGATATATAAAACACTATGGACAAACTATGCAGTAGAAATTTGACTACTGGATGACTTAATTTCCCTTATGTTTCCTTGTTAAGGAAATAAAAATCACAACAGCTAATTAAAACATGAAGTATCATGGCTGGAGTTTATAAATGTAATACATGTTTTAATATGACTACAAATACAGTAGCCAATTTTACTTTCATGCAACTTAGCAAAAAGTCGATTATGCTCACCTCTTCAGTTTCCTTTAGTGTGCAGACATGATAGGGCATAGATATTAAAGTTTGCTCTTTTCGGTCAGCAATATAAAGCCACCACCATTCCTGCTTTTCCTGTAGAAGAGAGCATAAAACAAAATCTCACTTCTCATGACAGGGCTAAATTAAATTTTCAAAATTTAAAATAAAAAAGCATAGAAGTGAAAGCAAAGAAATTAGCTCTTACCTCTGGAAAATACAAACTATAAACTGGATGTGTTATTTTTGACTTAGTTTCTAGAAGTGCCCTCTCTCTCCTTTGGATACTTTGCTGTAGTGCTTCCCATTCCTAATAGTAACGCAAAAAAAGAATACTCTTGTTACTGAGTAGATATTTTAAAATATATAAAATTCATAAGACAACATACCACTGTAAGAATTTGCCAAAAAAACAGACAATTAAAGTCTATGTGCAAACCAAAGAATCTCAAAATGTACTGCAGAGTTTAGCGCTACTGCTCAACAGCTATATGACCTTGGGCTTTTCTGATTACAAGTGAACATGTACATTAGTTTGCTCTGTGTTACTCTTGTACTCCATCCAGGGGTGATATCTGCCTTACACTAGCTAAGCTGTCAAGACTGAATTAAAAGGGATTATATGATAAGGGATGGACAGAAAAATGGTGAATCTTGTGGCAAAAATAAGCTTTAATAACTCCACCATGTGATCTAACAGGAGTACACAAAAATCAGTTAGAGGCTATTTAGAAATTACAAACATTACAAAACCAAGTAATAGTTTTATACTTCACATTTTTACAGAGGATAATGAGATGATTTATTACTTTATTCTGGTAGGTCTAAATCCTTTTCACACTATACTGTTATACAGTTGTATTGTCTATTTATGGTTTGTTTCTGTTGTACCTTGTTGTATGTTGCTACAGTGCATCCAGAAAGTACTCACAGCGCATCACTTTTTCCACATTTTAATATGTTACAGCCTTATTCCAAAATGGATTAAATTCATTTTTTCCCTCAGAATTCTACACACAACACCCCATAATGACAACGTGAAAAAAGTTTACTTGAGGTTTTTGCAAATTTATTAAAAATAAAAAACAGCTATTTTCCTATTTCAAACTTAATAAAAAAAACACCTCTCTCTTATTGGAGACGGCTTGCACTGATGACAGATGTTATCTAACCAAAAAGATGATGGCACTAATCTCAAATGTAGGCAATATTTCTGCATCTTACTATAACAATTCAATTTTAAAACTGAAATTATAATAAATATTTGAATATATTTATAATCTGTGCATAAATGAGATGAACTTAGTTTGCAGTGTGCTGCATACTTTATTTTTACATGATATTTAAAATTGTTTATTTTATATCAAACTATTCCTTTTCTATAACAAAGAAAACAAAAATGAATGCTTTTTTGACTTAAAAATTGATGTAACCATTTTCTTTAGCTAATTCTTTAGCTATTCTAACATTTGTGGTTACCACTGTTCCTCTTACACTTCTCACCAGAGATTTAAAAAGGTTCAGTATGCCATCTAAACTACTTTTGTACTTGCGTAATCAAATGTGTTACTTCTAAAAGACTTTAAAAATGCATAAGACTTCAAAAAGGTACTGGTCCTCAAGTATACTGGAATGGCTCATAAAAGCTTGACAGCAGTATAGAGTGAGGTAGAGTAAAGCAAGTGACTAAAAATGTACATAAGAAAGAAAACACTGACTATGGAGTTATAATAGATATTTATACCCCTGGCATGAAAAAATGGTACACAAAAATAATCTAAATTAGAGGTAAATGAGGACCATATTTTAATGTTTATAAATAAAGTTTAACAGTACTACTGACAAATTAAACGAATCTGATACCTAAAAATAATGATAGGATACATTTTTAAATACAGAACAGTAGCACTGATAACACTCTTTTGAATATATCTAGAGAATTAATAAAATAATACAAAAAATTATATTAACTCAGTGTATCTTATATCTCACCTCTTCATCATCTCCACCAATTTCATCATTCTCTGTTTCACTCTGCTTGTCACTCTCATCCTCCCTCTCACTTGGAGAATCCTTATTTGCATCTAAATCTTCTGAATCACTTCCCTTCTCTGAAACGTCGTCTTCTTCTTCCTTCGTATAAGTGACTGCATCCTACAGAAAATATTAAGTAGGTGGTTAGATAAAGTAGTAAAACATTTTCAAACTCCTGTTAAAATAAAAGCAAAGTAAGTTAATAGCTTTTTGTACACATTACAAGTTTTTTTTTTTTTTTTAACAGTAAAAAATGCAAATAATTTACCCGATAGTTTTCTTTTTCACAAATGCTCCCTTTAACTTGATGTACATTCATACATTTTTCTTTCTGACTTTATCAGAGTTGACGAAGAGAAGCTACATCATACACTTCTATGCTAGTAATAAAAATCTAATGGAGCAGCTAGGTATTATTTTTTACAATCAATTTGATATTCACTTTAAATTAATATACCTAACGAGTTTTTTTTTCTTTTTCATAAAAAGTGCAAATTTGAGGCTTTGGATCATACACATAATAACAATTAATAATTATAATCTCTGTAACACTGACCTGAAAAAAGTGTGAATCATTTTAAAATAATAATTATAATAAATAAAATATAAAAAAACAGTGAATGTACATGAGTGATTAACACAGTTTGTGTCAACTATTTTACATAACACAAAGTTTTGCTAAACCTGAAGGGTAGACATAAGCTCATGATTTTTTCTATATTTGGTTAGGCTCTCTGTCAGAGGAAAGTTTTCTCCACATTTCAAAAATATTGGCATAACACAATTATGTTCTTACTATAAAATCTGAAACAATATAATAATGCCTTTAATTGTTTCACTTATTTATTTTTAATGCGGCATCATTAACTTGAGATTCAGTTTCAATGAGAAGCCATAGTTCCCTGATGTCAGTGCAAACTTAGGACAACAATTTTTGGGCACAAGATTTTACATGGGTGAAGATACACATGGTTAGAAAAAGCACACATCGAACAGCCACTGCAGGGCTCCATGTGTGCAGTTTGAAGTAGAAAAAAAGGCAATAGTTACAATGTTAACTAGGTATGGGTTGAACCAAACTAAACTAAACCCTAACCACACTAATCCCTAATGTTAACAGATCACATTAAACCCTAACCATCTTAAAACTGCCATTCTAAAACTGTATTGATGTTATGTCCTAAAACTGCAAAAAGCTCATAGTGCCGATTACACTAAACTCTAAACACACCATTTAGTAACCTTAACTTCTGTAGGTTTCCCTAAAGTGTGCCTATTTCTCTTGCACGATTTGACTCAAAAACTAATCAGCACATAGTCATCTCATAACGGATTTAAGTTTTGAGTTTGGTATTTTTCCGGCCAGCTGTTTTAGCTCTAGACTGTCCTCAAGAAACTGTGATACAGACACACACACACCCATCATCGAGAGATCAACGTTTTTGGTATCAGGGAACCCTAACATGTCAAGATGACTTGAAAACCAGAGATCAAAATTTCTGACAAACCTAAAGCTTTCCCTCCTCCCCCACAGATGACAGGTTATGGAGGGGGAGGGCACAAAGCAAAAAAAAAAAAAAAAAAAGACCACAAAAACAATACTGAAGTTATTTCTGTACGTCCAGAATTTGATGAGGGCGATAATCTGCTTTTAGACTCTGATGTCAACAAAGAGTTGTGATGTGTAGCAATTTTAAATCAAATTTTAATGATTACAAAGGGTATGTGATCAACTTATCCAACCAATTTTTATTTTTTAAATTTTTGATCATTGGGAACATACATGGATGAGGCACCACATTAAAACTACCTGCCTGATATTGTGTAGGTTCCCCTCGTATCAGCAAAATACCTCCGACTCATCAAGGTATGAGCTCAAGGTATGAGAAGGTGTTCTGCGTTATCTGGTGGGAAGACCTAGACTCAGATCCTTTAAATCCTGTAAGTCCACAGAATCTTGCTCGGATTGGGATCTGGGGAATTTGGAGGCCAAGTCAAACCCTTGAACTTTGTCATGTTCCATAAACTATTCCTGAACAACTGTTAAGTGTGTCAGGCTGCATTTTCCTGCTATCACAGAATATTGCTGTGATTGGATGTATGTGGTCTTTAGGTAGGTTGTACATGTCCAAGTAACATCCAAATGAATGCCAGGACCCCAGGTTTCCCAGCAGAATATAGTCCACCGCATCACACTACCTCTGCCAGCTTGCCTTCTTTCCATAGTGCATCTTGCTGCCATCTCTTCCGCTAGGTAAATGACGCACACACACCTGGCCATCCAAATGATCTAAAAGAATATGTGACATGATTCATCAGACCAGGCCACCTTCTTCCACTGTTCCATGGTCCAGTTCTGATGCTAAAGTACCCTCTATAGGAGTTTTCAGTGGTAGACAGAGCTAAGCATGGGCATTCTAATCAGTCTATGACTACCAAGCACCATATGTCCGAGCTGAAATGCACTGTGCATTCTAACACCTTTCCCTCATGGCTGGCATTAAGTTTCTCAGCAATATGTGCCTTCCTTCCCCATGTGTATCAATGAACCTTAGGCACCCATGACCCATTTCACCAGTTTTTCTTCCTTGAACCACTTTTGGTAGGTACTAGAGGTCTACATGGGCCTGAAACAGACCTGAACCCGTGACCCTGTGACCTAACCAGACCCTGCCAGACTGGAGCTAGCAAATCTGAAGACCAAACCCAACACAAAACAGACATCATATTGTTCTCAGTGACCCTAATTTACTTTTCATACTGTGATAAACTCAGCAAATATAAATACTGTGCAATTAGATCAGCAGTGTAGCCAAGGTGGTCAGCACCACAGAAAGCAAAATGTCTACAATGAAATGCATATATGTGATACTGGATGACATTCCTCAATAAACAAGGGGGCTCCGCCCCCTGCTCGCTTCGCTCGCCTACCCCCGGTGTTGGGTAACCCGAAATACATTGATGAATGTATGAGATATATTGGAGTGTAAAGGTGTAGATGACGAACAAAGGAAGTATATTCATTAATCCTAATGAATGTTCACTAATAGTGGACTCATTACAGAATGCGTTGTCAGTTAATTGGCGGAATTGTTTAGCGGCCGTCTGTCGTTCCTTTCTTTGCCGTTTATCTATTGACTCTGCTGTTTGTGAGGCGCGTTGTAGGCGCCTACGTTCATTAATTGTATTCAGGCGGGCTCGCTTCTGTATGTCCGTTAGTTGAGATGTTTCGTTATGGAGCCGTGACTCCTTTGGTTGTGTTGTTTGAGAAGCGCGTTGTAGGTGCCTGCGTTCATTTGTTTTATCCAGGCGGGCTCGTTTTTGTAGCATCGTTAGTCAAGCTCTTTCTTTTTGGAGCCGTGCCTGCTTTGCTTGCGGCATTTCAAACGCGCGCTGTAGGCACCTGCGTTCATTGATTTTATCCAGGCGGGCTCGTTTTTGTATCTCCGTCAGTTGTGGTCTTTCGTTTTGAACCCGTGCCTGCTCTGCTTCCGCAGTTTCAGACGCGCGTTGTAGGTATCTATGCACATTGTATTTGTCCATGCAGGCTCGTTTTTGTAGTTCCATTAGTCGAGCTGTTTGGTTTTGGAGCCGAGACATTTTTGCTTCTGCGGTTTCAGACGTGCGTTGTAGGCACCTACGTCTATTGTTTTTATCCACGCGGGCTCGCTTTTGTAGCTCCGTTAGTTGAGCTAGATTGTTTTGGAGCCGTGACTGTGACTCCATTAGTTATCCGTTGTCTACCGTTAGTAATATGGATAATTGCACTTACTGTTAATACGGAGCGTTTTCTGTGGTTGTACTGTTAATAATGCATCACTGTAATGTGATTCACATATGCTATATGGTTTGGACGTGTGAGGATGCCGTACCTTTAATACAGAGAGTTTGTTTATTCTTATTACCCGGACCATGCTGTGTAGTGTGGACGTTTAGTTCAGAAGCGTGTTGTAGGTGCCTGCGCCTTTCGTACTCTCTTTGTGGATCTTTGTGGACCCCGTAGTGTCTTCCGTTTGACTCTGGGGTGCAGTGCAGAATCCTCTTTTCTGTGTGGCGTTAGTTGAGCTATTTCGTTTTTGAGCCGTGACTCCTTCATTAGTTGAGCTCTTTCGTCTTTGAGCCGTGACTCCTTAGTTCGCGGTGGATCAGACTTCGCTTGTGGTTTATGAGACGCGCGCTGTAGGCGCCTGCGCACTATGTCTCCTGCGCCCATGCCTTCCGGTTTACCATTCTCGGTTAGTAATATGGATAAATGACCAAGTATGATACTTTTGTCTCATTTGTTTAGCTGGGTTATCCATATCTACTTTTAGGACTTGTGTGAAAATATGATGATATTTTAAGTCATAATTATGCAGGAATATGGAAAATTCTGAAGGGTTCACTAACTTTCAAGCACCACTGTATTCTACCAATAACATACTAATGTGCAGTTTATTACAAGATGTATTGTTAAAAGATATGCAGTAAAGCAGAATGGCAGGAGTGTAGACCCATTTCTAGTAGGCTTAAAGTTACTTTAAAGCAGTGGTATTGTGCAAAAGCTCGACTGTTAAAAAAAACACCCACGCAAAGTATATAATGGATTGATGTATCTGAGCAATTTAAAGGACACATTTCCCTGTGACTTTAAAATGATTGGTTCTGAGATTGTTGTCCACAAGATGACATTCACATTAGTTTCCAATCTGGTTTTGCTATTGCAATGTTTTTGGTAATATCAGACATTCTAAATTATCTATACTAATCTCTCTATCTGTGATTTATGAATGGGTAACCATCACTTAGGATATGCAGACATAAGGTACCAGAAAGCCATGTATTTTCTTGTTTTTGCTGCCTTTCAAAAAATCACCATATGCAAGCTTTCAAGGCAATTCAGGCCCCTTCTTCAGGCAAGATGTTGTCTCGAAAGCTTGCAAATGGTAATCTTTTTAGTCAGCCAATAAAAGGTGTCATTTTGCTCGAAGTTTCTCTACATTCATAATGTCTAACAAAGGTACAACACCCTAGTACTAAAAAATCACCAGCAACACTGATGCTACTCTGTAAACTTTGTAATACAGTCGATTCCGCTTAATTGGGCCACCGGTTAATTGGGGCAGCCGCTTATTTACGCCAAATCTCAAGGAATGAAAACCAAAATAATAAACTAATACATAATTTAAACGCTTAATTGCAACAACATTCCGCTTAATTGGGACAGTAGCAGACGCGTGCTGCAAGTTAGTCATCTATCGTCGCCCGTCGAAGAAGCACTGGTAAGTTTAGATAGTACAATCTTAGAGTGGAGTAGCACATGTCTGCTTAATAGTCTACCGTCACCACTACCGAACCGTATTCAGTTACCCCTACACCACCTCGCATGTACGTATAACGTAAATAAACTTTTTTTTTGTCAATTTTATTTATAAAATTATAATCCTTGCCAAGATGCTAAGAAATTATTTTACACTTTCAAGTAAAATTGCTTTGTTGGATAAAGTTAAAAGCAAGCCATTTAATACAAGCCATCGTTGGCTCGCTGAGATAACTGGTGTACCAAAATATACCATAGTGCGTCTCTTACAACAAGAAAATCAACTGCGTGAGGAATGGGCATTACAGAAAAGACGAACTGCAAAGGACAAAGTACAAACTTACAAAAACAAAAAGACAGACTACACTTCATGCATTTTTGCAGCATTAAATTGTATGTACATACCTAATATTTTACTTTAGAATTTATTATTATGGGCGGCACGGTGGCTCAGTGGGTAGCGCTGCTGCCTCGCAGTTGGGAGACCTGGGGACCTGGGTTCACTTCCCGGGTCCTCCCTGCGTGGAGTTTGCATGTTCTCCCCGTGTCTGCGTGGGTTTCCTCCGGGCGCTCCGGTTTCCTCCCACAGTCCAAAGACATGCTGGTTAGGTGGATTGGCGATTCTAAATTGGCCCTAGTGTTTGCTTGGTGTGTGGGTGTGTTTGTGTGTGTCCTGTGGTGGGTTGGCACCCTGCCCAGGATTGGTTCCTGCCTTGTGCCCTGTGTTGGCTGGGATTGGCTCCAGCAGACCCCCGTGACCCTATGTTCGGATTCAGCGGGTTGGAAAATGGATGGATTTATTATTATTTTTTCTTCACAGCTTACTGTATATTATTTTCTTATAATTTATATTTTGGTTCAATAATTTTATTAAACTATTGAAAGAAAATTATTTATTGTTTAATTTTATGTGGAATTCGCTTAATTGGGGCAGCCGCTTAATTGGGACAAAATGTCCTAGTTATAATGTGTCCCAATTAAGAGGAATCGACTACATATAAATGTATTTTATCAGCATGCATTTCTATTTCAGGCCAATCTAATATTAATTTTTGTACAGCCAGTAAAACTGAACTTTTTAACAGTTATGAGCATTGTGTTAGGGTGGTGTTATTGTCCTTAATGCTTCTGCAGAATTTTGTAATGCCGATAGTAAAACAAGGCGGTCCACTTAACAAACAAATGATTTTATGTAGTCAACGTGCATAGGCAAGAGAGTAAGCAGTTTAAATAAACAGAATCAGTGTCATATATTATTACTATTGCAGTGAAACTCATCTAACACATACTACTGATACTAGTATTAGTAATAGTACTTTTGGGGCACATTTTTCCTCTGCCCTTTTATTTACAAAAAATCAAAACTATTAAAATTGGGGATATTTTTGCCCCTGAGTAATTCTAATTCTAATGCTAATATAAAATATTGTGATTTGATTCTATAATATATTTATTCAATCTTTTACTTAACTGCAGAAAATGGATGCACTGGCCATTTAGTTAAAAATGTTAATCTGAAAAAGATGTTAATCAGAGTAACCCTTAACCCTGTTCATACCAATTATTTTTTTAAGAGTGAAAAGGAATTTCAAGTATCTCATCATTCAACTCAGTATGACTGGTAACCTTCTACAGTAGTTACAGTGCTAATACAAATGCATTTGTACATAAAATTACTTTTTGGCTAGGAAAGTCCTTGTAAGAAGAATGCTTATGTTTAAAGTAGGCTGTAAAGCTATAATTGATACTTAAATATTTCATATTTAAAATATAATTTAATATTTTCTTAGTAAATGTTTATATTCAAGTAAAATGCATTAATTTCTTTCGATAGTACGTCAGGAACAAGGACCACAATATGGCTTGACACATGTCCTTTCTGTTCTGTGTATGGCAAGCAGTACAACAGTACAAAATAGCAGCTCCAGATTCATCTTCCCACACCCTCTCATGGAACTAAAATTCTAGACCACAGTACTTTCTTAGATTCTACAAACTTTGTATTTTTTTATTTATGTATAATATTATTATGAATCTGATGAAGGCAATAATTGCTGTTACTAATTTTGATTGCGTATCTTTCTATTTAAAAGACTGGCACTGTAAGCAGGCATGTCATTGTACGACTGTTCAGAGGTGCACAAAATGCTAACCTAAACAATTTTATCCTTGTATACATTATTTTTTTTAGACAGGCTACTTACATTAGCAGAAACTGTGCCATTGAGCTGTTTTTGTTTATCCTGTTTCGGCTGCTGCTGCTGCTGCTGAGAGGGTGGTTTCTTCTTGGTTAACTTTTTTTTTTTGGACTTTGGAACTTTCTTGGTACCTTTATTTTTGCTTTGCCATACTTTGCTTTTATTCTTACTTGGGTCTCCTTGCTGTTAAAAAAAAAACACAATAATCTAAGACAATGTCAGGGCTATATAGATGAAAATATGAAAATGAAATATAAAAAATGAACTTAGATCTGAAAAGCCAGCATGCATTGCTAGGAACTTACTATATTAGGGATAAAAAATGTACTTGTGCACTGCTTACCTGGGAAATGTTTATAGCTAAACCGTGCATAACAGAAAAATTCTACCACCAGCATAACTTCAACATTAGGTGCAGTAGAATGTAACCATATTGGAAGAATTACAGAAATAGGCTTGAACATAACAGGAAAAAACATGTTAAAGTAAGATCCCTTACATCTTCAAGATCTCCTATAAAAATGCATGAGACATTATGTATTCTCAAAAATATATTTAAAAACATTCCCTTCAGCCATTTTCTGGCATTGAATTACAAGCATGTGATTTTTCACTTGGATGTGAAAGTATACTAGATATGAAACTATTAGTTATGATGTAAGTTAACTTTGATTTTGTTTGCATAGTTTCATCAGGCTGCATTAAAAGCATTTTTAAAAATGACCTGAAATGCCTTAATTTGTTATGTTCTATTACTACAACTAATATCATGATTACTAAGGTTACCAGGATAAGCGGGTTACCAAAATAAATGGATGGATTAACTAGCAATACCCAAAAACAGTCAAGTTATCAAGCATCAACCAACTTTAACCCTTCATGGAATAATTTTTCAGAATACATTCAAACATTTAGCTTGGAAACCAAAGTAAAATAATCTTCAATAAATCTCATTTAAATATGGAACTTTTATCATAGGTTTTAAAAACTGCTTGTGTTTTTGTTGAAAACAAATTGATCAGTTTTAAATGTACTTTGTTGTATAGAAACAAAATGGACTGTTGCTTAATTGATTTTATATTCAGCATATAAACAAAGAATCCTGCCATTTAAACTTCATGCAATGTTTTACACAACAAAATTTGCCTACATACAGGTAAAATTCCGTTAAAACGAATATCTTTACAACAAAATTTTCATTACCACGAAGTATTGTTATGGTCCCAACAGTTTCCCCACATGACATGAGTCTATAGAAATCTTGTTACTACGAAATACATTCACCAGATACTTTCATTACAACAAAGTGCCCAAAAGACCTTGAAATGCCTGAATGAATCATCCACAGAGCAGTTAGTTCTGTGGTCACAGCTCAGTTGTGCACAAAGATCCCAAAACGGAAACATTGTAAAACTTTTTTCTTTCTTTGGACTTTCCTCGTACTGTTTTTTTTTTCTGTATTTTTCAGTGATTTTGCTTATTGCTTGTCAATATTTGAAAAAATCCATTGGAATTTAACTCATTGTCACCCTCCTATAGAAATGGCAGACACAAAAAAACAATAACAGTTGATATTAGAAAAAAAACTTTAAAATGTATGAGGCACTTAATTCCGGCAAAAAGAAAAAAGATGTTGCTGGTGAATTTCGGAATTTCACCATCGACACTGTCAACTTTCTTGAAAGACCGAGCAAAAAAAGAAAAATTTTGGGTTGCAAACGTATGCGAACTGCTGCATTTGAAGACGTCGAAAAAGCCGTTTTTATGTTATTCAGAAACATTCCTATTAATGCGGCACTCATTCAAAAAAATGTGAGGTTTCTAAACTCTCTTGGCACCTCCCCCAACTGGACAACACACCTAAGAGCATCCCGAAGTGTGATTGCCACGTCTGTGGAAGACTGTTTATCCATTGTTGGGGCAACAGCAGGCTCACAGCTCTGCTGCTGCTTTTCACCAAAGCAAATGGAAAAAGATCTCAATGGGTGATGCAAGATACATTGTAAATGCTGGGAACGGTATTACTTGGCCACTAACAAAGCCACATCCCTGCCTGACTGCTGTGTCTGTTTATAGGAGGGTGGCAGATCACACTACAATAAATAACCGTGCTGTTCCTGTTTCAAGCTGAATAAAGCTGGTTTTGCTAAAGTACTGAGAAAAAGCCTCGTGTTTTGGGGTGCAAGACAGGGACTTATAGCGTGACCACGACCTTTAAGGATTTGCTTCTGTGGCATCTCACTGCAGCGCTGTGAGCCTGCTGTTGCCCTGCCCCGGCAATGGACAAAAATCTTCTAGAGAAGCGGCAATTGCGCTTCGGGACACACTTCAGCGTGACGTTCCCATTTGGGTGTGGGGTGGATCCCAAAAGAGTTCAGAAACCTCACAATATGAAGAAGAAGAAAAGGATGATTCGGCTTCTGATTGATAACTGTGCTGCCCACAACATGCTTCCGCATTTAGATAATGTTTGTTTTGAATTCCTCCCACTTAATTGCAGAGCAGTGCTTCAGACACTGGATTTGGGCATCATTCGCACCCTGAAAGTGTATTATCGCAAGGAAATGCTGAGAAAATTTCTCGTCAGGATAACTTGAAGACAGAAGATTAAAATTAATGCAGTAATTAAGCTATTGAAATGATTGCAAACACCTGTACGCAAGTTAAAGAAAGCACTAAAGTGACAAATGCAGAATCTCATTACTACAAAATTTTCATTACAACAAAATATTTTTTAGGTCCCTGGCAGTTCGTTGTAACGGACATTTACCTGTAATTCGTTGTTTTACTTTACTTTATGACTTTTTCAATGATTTCTTATATAAAACAAATGTATTCAAAACCTATACACCCCCAGAGAAATTTTATCACCAATAAGTTAACGGTGGTCAAAACAAAATGCCAAATGGGAAAACGTTCAGTGAGGATTAGTCTACTTTATTAATTGTTTTAGACACAAAAGCTTAAAAAACATTTTGCTAACATTTAAATTAATATTAAGACTTCACATTAACTGATGACTCTATAACCTTTAAATCTAATAAATTCTTCAACAGTACTTATAAAATAAGAAACACACTTAGTTAATAAAACAACAATCATAACTGTCAAATGACTGTGACAAAAAATAATCAGATTCTTTAGAGGTGTCATGTACTAATATACTTCCTTTGCACATACTGTACCATAGGATAAAAATAAGCTATTTCTCCTGGGGAGTGGGTTTGCTTTGTGAGAAAGTCGCAAATTTTAACTTATACCTACCCCTTCTTCTGCAGTTTGATCTTCTGGCACACACGTGTGTTCTTGCTCCTTTTCAAAAAACTCCTTCAACATGAAGAAGAAAACAATGATTAAATATCACTCGTGCCTTTTGCTCATTTTACTATCAACCCATTCTATATCTTCTTTACAAATCAGACTTCATTTTTATTTTAATACTATTTCTTGTACAAAGTGATTATGACATATGTGCAGATGACAAATGTTTTATTTTGTCTTAAGTCGTACCAGTGCTGGTCAAAGCCCATGTGGAGCCCTAAGTGGGTTTGACAGACATTGCCACTCGTTATTCATATTGGGTAGTTGGTATTATTAGACTTAGGTTTAGGTTTATTTGTCATATATAGGTTAACACAAGGTCAACATACAATGAAATGTGTATGACGAGAAAAACAAGTCACTCAGCCTAGATCCAATAAAGCTAAAAAATAATAATAATAAAAAAAAAAATTACAACTTAAAAATAGACAAGCCATATAAAATAAAATGTGTACGTTTTAAAAGAAGTTATAGAGCAACTTGTGTATGTCCCAATAGGTGTCTGGAGCACATGCCCCTTAAATAGTACAAATGGTGCCTATTTGTACATACTGTATACTGCAGACTGTGCATACGTATTTCTACTTTCATAAATGGTGCCTAGATGGTAACGGTGCCTACTCGGGGTAATCACAGTTTGACAACCAACTGGGCCCCCCTCAGTGTCCAGAGCGCATGCTCCTTAACTATCATAAATGGTGTCCCTCAGATGAAGGCATCCCAGGCGGCCACCTATGATGCCTAATGGATTGACCGTCTCAGAGTTGTAGGGATGGCCTTCTGTGTGTCCATGAGCTGATAAATAATATGCATACAATACATGCAATATGGCCATAAGAGAAGAAGAACAGCAAGTTTTGAACCATGCAAACATAACAGAGGTTCATCTATCCAATGTCTCATATTTGTCATACCTCAACAGAATGGGGAAAACGAAAAAGACGAAAAATATTCTTACAGCGACTGACACTGTGAGGTAGCACATCAAATAGCTGTCAAAATGTGTAAAGCTATTGATATTTTAGAAATCTGAATCCAAGCTGAAAAGTTTTGATACTATTGTGTGATTTTTTATCCCATGATTTCTGGTTGTGTAATTAGACATCATCCGGGTGACAATACCCTGCAACTTCAGTCACTAAGTTTGATGGGCTCACTTCCTTAAAACCGTGCATTCTGCGACCATCCTTAAATGTGTCACTAGGAGTCTGCTTAAAATTTCTATCTAATATAATCACCTTGGTTGAATATACATAGAACAAGCTATAAAAAGAAAAACAGTATATGATGTGAATGCTAATCATAAATAGCTTTTTGGCACTTTCTCTGTTTTATCTGTAATTTATATATTCAACACGCTAACTTGTATTCTTTATAGCTGCTGTGATCATAGAGCTTTGAAATAAAAACATAAGAGTACAGAAAGCGTTATACTTATGTAGTGGATGTTTGTTGAATTTTCTCTCTAGGTTTTACAGGAGAAAGCCTACTACAGAAACATAATGGTACAGATGACAGAACAACATGATCCTATATGGTAGACAGATGAAAGCTACAGAGGCCAAAGCACAAATAAACTGCATACATTACTTGGCTAATTAATATAAAGTCTAACGCCAAGATTTCTAGTCGAGTGAAGCAAACTCCCTGCCATGCACATGACATCAGCTATTTTATTATGGCAGTTTTTTTTGTTTTTTTTGAAGAGATGAAGTTTATTGTAGACCGGCTGTGAGAAACTTTATTCAGGAAGAACTTCCCATAATTCAGTGTGACATAAATGAGATTAAAAAAGAGCAAAGAAAGAATAGTTTTTAGGGCTTTGATAAAATCAGTAAGCCTACATCAGTATAAAGTTCAGCAATAGAACAAGAAATGTAATTTCCCTCTTCTAAACTAATAGAATTTGAAGACTGAAATCTCAGAAATTATATGAACCTTGTAGGCTAAGGAAAATGATTAAAAGAGGACCATTATTTGGGTTTCTGGTAAAACTGTGGCCAGGTATTTTTCATAATTTACATGATTTCTCACAGGAGAATGATAAATATCACAGAATGTACACTCCCAATTGCACTTAGGGCAAATGACAATGTGATTTCCCAATGACAATGTGATTTCCCATTTATGCAGACCACCAGACAGTTCTTGCAGAAGTCCAAAAACCTATTTGCAGAGGTGCAAAGAGTCCCTTTGCTTCTGAAGTTCAGACACAAGTCAAGACAGCTAACAGCCCTATTATGAAAAGGGTCTAGAATGCAAGACCAGAGCTGTTTTTGCTCTACCCAGCATGTAACAAACTTTCTCACATCTCAGGAAATAATGACACTGCATGATCTGAACACCAGTTTTCCTTATGTTCCTGTTGTTCAGTTAGGAAAACTACTTGATTCTTATCTAAGTTTCCACTGGGGCTCTAAGAGTGGAAGGATTATCCTCTGGAAACCATGTACAAAAAACTCGCTTCCAAATAAGATGAAGGCAGGACTTAAAACTGACTCTGTAGACAGGGTGCTATTCGCAGTTTTACAGTCTTGTATGGAAGTGGCTTGGCTAGTATGGTCATGAGCCAGTTATAACCTGAACTAAAGGCTTTGCTTTAATAGAAGGATGAATTATAAATTCATCATACTTGGCCAGAATAGTATGTGTCTGGGGCTAAACCTAACAAACTATTAGCACTGTGGGGCTCTGGAAATGTGATTGATGTTAATGCCGGGGATACCCCCAGTTGGCATTACCTTCTCTTGCACCTGATCATCAATAGTCATGTACCAAGATGGACTTGTAATAACCTTTAGTAGCAAAAATACTCCCTACAAAAAATACAGTGGAACTAATATTCCTGTAGCATGCAAACTCTTCTTGTATTTTATGCAATACAAAATGCCAATGTATTTTAAAAAATTTCTAGGAAACCTCAGCTTTGCTTACCCACAGGAAATGCATATGTATTTACATATAACTCATGATGGATGTTAACAGCAACAAAAACAAGCTATTTAACCTTAAAACTGAATATGGCATTAGACTATGGTTTCTCTTATATTTCATAGTATACGTATAGCTTCATGGAAAAGGTCTCCAAGCCTGGGGATGGAGAACCCACTCAATTTAGCTGCAGAAACATTTTAATAACAACGAATTAATTTTTCAACTGTTTTGTCATACAAAATTAATTTAAATGATTACAATCATGCTATTACTACAAAAAAAAAAAAAATAGTAATGATATGCATATTTCCCCCATTCAATTAAATAAAATCTGACCTGCCTTTTTTATGTTATTTGGACTTTTAAAAAAAAAAAAAAAAGGTGTAAATTATTAAAAAGTACAGGAAACAAATAAGTTACAGAAGATAAGACATCAAAATTGAACATCAAAAAGTACTTCTATGAATACATATGTTTCAAAAATCTTACCATCATTGTTCTTCTTGTTAATGTTACTGTAACTGTAACAATGGAGCCTGCAGTGATATTGTTGCTATCTTCATCATCAAGGACTGCAAAAAAAAAAAAAAAAAAAAAAAAATTATATACATATATTATTTTACTCCAAACATGTACACAAGAAAACATGGAACATCAGGTCCAAATTAATTTTTAACATTTAAATTACTGGATTCTAGGTGCTAATACCCTGTCTTTATTTTGGAACAAAAGGATGAAAGGTGGAGGTCAGGCTTATCACCTCAGAAGGTTTTTTTTTTTTTTTTTTTTGCAGGTATGATGAAGTTTTTTCTTGTCTATAGCTGTGTCTCCCACGTGCTGTTTTTAGCTGCAAATACAAAGGGGTAATTTCTCTCAGAAGAAAACAGAAGATCAGTTATTTTATCATGCTACTTTTAGCTTTACTTTAATTAGTTTTTAAAGACACTAGATACTACAAGCTGAGAAACTCAAATCTACTGTAATGCATGGTTGTCAGACATGGTTGTATAAAAAAATTAAGTGGTGTTACATGTAGTCCACAGGTGGCAACTGTGACCTGTGTTTGTAGATTGTATATGAGGAATGTGATTGATTACAGTATTTTGCGCACTATAAGGCGCACTTAAAAGCCTTTAATTTTCTCAAAAATCCACGGTGCGCCTTTAAATTCGGTGCGCCTTATGTGTGCACTGAGTTCCAAAATCTGTAAAAATGTTGTTGTGCATTTTAGTAAGCGCTCTGCTTGATTGACTGTCAGACCATTTCCTGCCGACATAGGGACGTAGTAATACGTACACTATGAACGCTGGCAGCGATAAACCAATTGCAGAACATTACGTAAAGCCACGTACACTTACCTCCGCCACGCCTACGGCAGGTAGGTATATTGTACTACTGGTGCACTGCGAAACCACATTTGTTTGGCTAAGGACCCTGAAAATGGCATCAGAGAAGAGACATGCTTACGATGCACAATTCAAACTACAGGCTATCAGTTACGCGGTTGTAAATGGGAATAGAGCAGCAGCGAGAGAATTTAAAATCAATGAATCCATGGTTCGGAAGTGGAGGAAGCAGGAGAATGAATTGCGCCAAGTTAAAAAGACAAAAAAGAGTTTCCGCGGGAACAAGGCGAGGTGGCCAGAGTTGGAAGACCAACTTGAACAATGGATTCTTGAACAAAGAGCAGCCGGGAGAAGCGTCTCTACAGTCACCATTCGACTGAAGGCAATAACGATAGCACAAGACATGAAGCTCGAGCACTTTCAAGGAGGTCCGTCTTGGTGCTTTCGTTTTATGAAAAGGCGCCATCTCGCCATCCGCGCACGAACTACCGTGGCGCAGCAACTGCCAGCGGATTACAAAGAAAAGCTGACCATCTTCCGCACCTACTGCAGCAACAAGATTACCGACAAAAAAATCCAGCCCAACCACATCACCAACATGGACGAGGTCCCTCTCACTTTTGACATCCCCGTGAACCATACTGTGGAGAAAAAGGGGACCAGCACGGTATCCATACGCACCACGGGGCATGAGAAATCGGCTTTCACTGTTGTTCTTGGTTGCCACGGTAATGGACAGAAACTACCACCTATGGTCATTTTTAAGAGGAAGACGCTGCCAAAAGAAAAGTTTCCAGCCGGAGTCATCGTTAAGGCCAATCCAAAGGGCTGGATGGACGAGGAGAAAATGAGAGAGTGGCTGAGAGAGGTGTATGTGAAGAGACCGGGTGGGTTTTTCCATGCATCACCGTCTTTGTTGATCTGCGACTCCATGCGTGCCCATATCACCGCTACTGTGAAAAAACAAGTGAAGCAAATGAATACGGAGCTTGCCATCATTCCAGGAGGATTAACAAAAGAACTCCAACCGCTGGACATCGGTGTAAACAGGGCGTTCAAAGTGAAGATGCGAGCGTCATGGGAGCGATGGATGAGAGACGGCGAACACACCTTTACTAAGACTGGAAGGCAGCGCCGGGTGAGTTACGCCACCATATGTGAATGGATTGTGGATGCCTGGGCTAAGGTGTCTGCTTCGACTGTTGTCCGAGCTTACGCGAAAGCTGGAATCATTGCTGAACAGCCACCCGGCAACGAGACTGATTCCGACAATGACGAGAGGGAACCCGGCATGTTTGATGGCGAACTTGCCCATCTGTTCAATTCAGATACAGAAGGTGAGGACTTCGATGGATTTGTGACAACAAACTGATCAAAAAACAATGTGAGTGTATTTTTAAATACGTAGTAGAATAAGGTTTAACTAAACTCATTGTTTTGCTTCTGTTACCTTGTTTTTGCATGCGCCGAATAATACGGTGCGCCTTATGTATGGCTTAAGTACAGAAATAAGCCCCGCAATTGAGAGTGCGCCTTTCAATCCAGTGCGCCTTATGGTGCGCAAAATACTGTAAGTATAAATTGTGACATTTGTAATGTAATTATTTTGGTGAAAGTAGGAAAGTTCTATGACTTGGGTAACATCTTGTGTGCAAACCGAGGTGTGGGCACAGTAGTGCCTACAAGAGTGAGGGGAGCAAGGAAGAAATCTGGGGAGCTGTTCTGATTGTAAAACTGGTGATGACATTAAATTCTACGCAAGTGCCCCAAAAAAAATTACTGAAAGCTGGGTCACTCACTAAACTGCAGTGATAAGTTACTACTTAGGCCGGTTTTATACCTCACGCGACGCATGTTGCAGCGGATGCTCCTGCTATGCAAGTGTTTTACTGTTTATTCTTTTATCCACTGTTTATCCTGTTTATACTGTTTATCCACCAGGTGGCAGTGCGAAATATCATCACGGTGAGAACAGGTTTGGCTTCGCTGTGTTGTGAATTGCCTGGAACACCCATTAAATTCCAATGACACACTACTGCAGTATCTCTGAAAAGGATGTTTAATGATTAAATCCATCAATCCAAGGATGTGTCCATTCCAGCTAGCACTGGGCACGAGGCAGAAACAAACCTGGACGAGGCATCAGCTCATCGCAAGGTGAATGCAAGCACTCACATACACTTACATCATTTTAGTGTCACCAAATCTGCATATCTTTGGAAGGAAACCGGAGCACACCGTGGAAACCCAGCAGGAAAACATGTAAACTCCAGGCAGGTAATATCAGTGAAGTGACTCCCTGCAAGACAGCAGCGCTACTGCTCCGCCATCGTGTCACCCCCATGTTTGTAATCATTAACAGTGTTAATTATTTAAACGAAAATAACGATTTATCTGTAAAATGTAACACACATACTTTATAATGCATTTCATCATTAAAAGTGATATCAAGTACAAATCTAAGGATTCTAAATGTGCAGAGAGTTGGAATATCATACATTTAATGTGTTCAGTGTGGTGATCTATTGCTGTTTGCCACTGCTGTCAGGTCAGGAGGAAGATCCAGAAAAAAAAAAGACGGCACAAAAGATGGTATGTGAGACTTTTAAAATGTATCATGTCATTACGATCGGGAATATACAACGCTTGAATATAAAAGCACCACGAATGCATCTGTATGTCAGCATTTTGCTTCACCACATTGAACCATTCATCAAACATCGAAGTGCACACATCGAACCTACTAGGATTTGCATAGCAGCTTTCTGTCACATGTAGATAGTAAACAGAGACTCTGACATCACGTTCTGACTTTTATCACACTGCCCCCCCGACTTTTTGCTGGTACTGCAACTCGCGCATGCGTTGCATTTAATTTCTGAGGACCTGCACAGAGGACGCGTCAAATGAACGCTGGGAACACGTGGCAGCCATGATGCGTGCACGTATGCGTTCTGAGCATGAAGTATAAACGAGCCCTTACAATGCACAAGATGAAAGAATTAATGCATGCTGCACAAGATGTATATGGTCCTTTGTGTGTTGAGTTGCCTTTTCTGTGCACAACTTTTGTGAAAAGATTCGCTAAAATCTACTAGTGGTTTGACCTTTGTTCTAACCTGGTTAGGAGTTTTCTCAGTAACGTGAGCTTCTAATAGCTGGACTATAAGTATAATTTAATGTGGTATATTTGCATTACAATGTCGGTTGGAGAATTAAATGGAGGTTGCAAGAGAAGAAGGCAGGAAGCAGGTAGAGGATAGCTGGTGCGAATGAGCGAGCGAGCACAGGCTCGCAGGCAGCTGGACAGTGAGCCCTAACAGGGAGTTTGGCCAACACGTAGGGCAGTCGATTGTGGTTGCTCCCACTGAACATTCTGAAGAGTGGGAGTGATCGGAAGAAGGATGGCTTGCCGTGTAAGACTGTGGGAGTCGGGAGGCTTGGGAGTTGGATTCCTCAGCATCCTGGCCGTTGGGGGAACCCAAGTCTTGGTCTGGAGAGAGCTGAACCGAAGCCAGGGATCGGAAAGCCTCCAGATCAGAAGGCAGAGAAGGTCAGCTGCAGGTAGGGTGGCTCCCTTGGTGCATAGCCTGGATGGGAGAAGCAGGGGAATCACCAGTAGAAAGGTACCGGGCTGGTTTTAAAAGGCTGCTTCCAGCCATTGTTTTAACCTCGGGTTTATTAAAAGATTTTTTGCATTGGATTTTAACCTCCGTGATTTCACCTCTGTTTTAATGGATTATTTATTTAAAGATTTGTGAAGCACTACACTATTTATTTGGATGATGTTTTTTTGTTTGTTGATTTTTAATAAAAGCACTTGGCACTTTTGCACCATCCTCTTGCTCCATTTGTTGTGCCTCACTGCCTAGCTCATCGGTGATATTACCGACAGGTGTCGGGTTCAGAGCTCCCAGAAGGAAGATGGAAGCATGGAGTGGAACCCGCATCGTCATAAGAAGAAGAATTATAGTGTCCTAGGACAGTCTTACAACTGGCTGAATCAGCAAAGTAGGCCATAAAGGAACACGAGACTGTCACATGAAAAATAATTAAAAGAGTGAGCAAAAATAATAAGCAGATTTTACGTTATCCTGAGATAAATATTACATTTTGTTATGACTTGTCAGGAAAGGTTAAACATTTGAATTGTCAATTTATTGCCATGGTTTATTCTTCTTAAAGGGACTGACAGGTGTGATCGTTATACAAAATATTGAGTTAACTGGAAATTAAAAAAAAAAATTAATAGAAACGTAGAATTCTTTTTATAAAAGTTTTTTTTACCTAGTTACACGTGCTATATGAGTAATTTAAAATGTAACTGTAACAAACCAAGCACCCCTACCCTCCACACTGCTACTTAAAGGAGAAACTTTTTTTTTTTAAGATTTATTTAAGTTGTTATATATATTATACACACACACATACAGTACATACATACATATACACACTAGTTTTTCATCTGATCATTAATTTCAAATATCCTGGAACATTTTGCTCAGCCTTTGATTTGTGATAAGTTTAAAATATAAATGGTAAACAACAAAGGGGTTTACAAATTATTTCTTTCAAAACAAAAGTGGTGGTGAAAAAAAGCACCACACTTTTATAGGACAGCATACTCAAATGTCAGGTACCTGCTGACATCATATTTCCAATTACACATACAGATAGATGCATACAGTTTCAGCTAGGATGGAATTCACCTAATTACAAAAGACTTCTTTAGAGATCTAGTGCTCACCATAGGTTATATGTTACTGTAAATCAATTAAGTGCTGTTGAGATTTCCAGAAAACACAGTGGTAAATTTATAGGTAATGCTTATTGAAAATGTATGGACACCAGATCACACTCCAACAATGTCACATAATATGTAAGCCTGTCTTTGAAATTGAATTTACAAGTTAACTATGAACTGAAATAAAGTAATAACACTGCAATAACCTTAATATTTTAAGTGTGAACAAATTAAATTACTAAAAAAAAAACAAACTGCACATTTAACTCTGCATTATGTTATTTCACGACCTAGTGAAAGAACATTCATATATTCTTACCTTGGAGTTTAATATCCATATTAATATGAGGAAAACTTCCAATCACTGCCATGACCTCTTCATATTTTTCCTCTCCAAGAAAGCGCAGCATATTGCGCCTATCTGCATCTTTGAGGCTGACTAGATCTTGAATACTTCGAACTTTGTACTATGCACAAAAAGAACATTAAAGTTCTGAATTAAATCTTTGTCTCTTACAATTAATCATTTTTTTTCCAAGATTGTTTAATAAATGCTTCATTACTACTGTTAATATTTTTAAATATTTAAAAAAATCCCCCTCCTCTTATAAAATATGGCAGATAGCACTGTATTAACATGCTATAACAAACCTAAAGGTCCTAGCAGAAGTATTGTAAATAACCCTTCAATTCAATTGTTAGTTTAACCAAAACACATTTAAACTAGCTGTGCTGCCCAACTAAGATTGGCTGAAATCTAAAGTAATCAACAAAGACCTATTGTTTTTTATTTGATACATGGGTTGCCCATTTGGTCTGATAAAATAATATGCACCTAAATCCCTTTACCCCACAGTGGCCTTTTCCTCTTTGGAAAGAGTCACCCATTTTCGCCACTTCTTTTTTTGCCTCAGTAGTTGAACTGAGCACTCTTACAGTTCAAGTGTTCTTCTGAGAAAATGCAATGTTCGTTGTTGAGGAACTGACCTGGTTTAGCGGCTCTAGTCTAGTCGAGTGGGTCTTTGGTTTACTAACATGAGTGTCAATTTAGCATTATTTTCATTTATCTGTTGACCACCACACTAAGTTATCAGTCATCAGCATTGTAGCTACAAACCTCATTCAGGTTGGCCAAGTAGGTGCAAGAAAGCCGCTACTATGCTGCTGTTGCCAGTGTATAACACTGGACAATAGAATAGGCTGATTAAACCAGATTTTTTTGGACACTTTTTTGGTATTAATATTATCATATTTGATTTCTTAATTTTTTGTTTCTTTCTAACCCCATCAAACAGACAGACACACAAATATTACTTGTGTAATTACATAAAGACCAGTATCAGTGATCATAAACATGGTAAAAATGCCCCTAAAGTCCTTGGAACTGAAGAGGTTGTGGTATTGTATTGACTTAGAGCACATTTGAATAAGAACCTTCTATTATGTGGAGCTGTGTAACTACGTCTTTCCAGTGGATTCACCGATCACAACTTTCAACTCTAAAGTCTTTCATTTTAGACCTTTATGCCTTTTAAATCTTCATTCATTTCACATACCTGGTTATTATTTGGTGGTGGAAACAAACTCTTTAAATGTTAATCTTTTTAGATAACTTCAATGATCTGACTCACATGTGTCATTTCCTACTCACGCACATAGCCATATCCTTGATTTATTTATTGCAACAATGGACTTGCCTATATTTCCATCATTACTGTGTTTTGTTTTGAAGCTACACCCTCTATAAAAGCAGTGTATGATGAAAGGTCCGTTACTAACAGGTTCATTACTAGACATTCAGATGCAGAATTTGCAGAATACATAGCTTACTTTCTTCCACTAACTGAAATGGACACTAAAAGTTTGAGTTGAGGGCTCAGTTCGCTTACTGTATTGTTGTTGCCCTACTGCAAACCAAGAACAACTCTGCTAAGCATAAAGAGTCATGTTTTTCTCAATTTTACCAGGTAAGAAAGAATGAAGAAAAACAGAAAGGAAATAGACTAAGTTGGTAAATAAGCACTAAGCAATTGTTTCACTTTTCTAACCTCATTGACAGCAGAAACCATGAATCTATTTTCCTCTTTTCTAGTGTCCAGAAACAGCTAAACAAATTAAGCCAAATCTCATAGAAGGTGTGCAATTTGCTTTATTTTTTTACAGTAAGATCACAAGCACTATTGGTAAATATCATTAAATCTTGTTCCTGTAAATCTGTTGTCCCTAAATAAGGCTGCTGCAAGCACATTTTTCCATAACAGATTTCCAAACAATCACTAAATAGTTTTACAATTGAATTATTCTAGCTGTACTCTTGATCTCACCAAGTTTTGACCTATTTTCAGCAGACATTCTCACCATTGTTAATCTGTCCCTGCAACCGTGAATCTTTCTAAACTGTTTTCAAATTAATATTGAAACAGCAACAGTATAACCATGTGCTTAGAAATTACAGGTCTTTATGTACTCTTCCTTTTCTTGATAAGATTATTGAGAAAAAAGTGGATTTTCATTTGCAGGATTAGCTTAAGTTACATAATATTAATGAACAAATGCAGTCTGGGTTCACAACCAATCATTACTACAAAAAACAGCTCTCCTACAAGACTTAAAGGATCTCTGAGAAAATAAAGGCTCAAAAAGCCTTTCTGTCATAGTACCTCTTGATCGAAGCATCGCCTTAGATACTGTTAATCATATTTTATCTGATTGATTGTAGTACCAGGTAGGTCTATACAGATCCAATTTACATCAGTTCAAGCCATATCTTTATGGTTGTGTATTTTATTGAATAATGGCATTTATTAATCAAAACGTTATATGCCCTTTGGTGTCCTCCAGGAATCATCAATTTTCAGGCTATTGCTAGGTAATAAATATACACTTCCATCAGCTATTGTTATCAGAAGGAAGAATACACACACACACACACACACACGCACTGAACAACTTTACATGGACTGTTGGTGGTTTCTTGAAATGAATACACATTAGAATTAGTACAATTTGTATAAAATTTACTGTGCTAGATATTACTTAACATGTATAATATTAACATGTTTCATATCATTTCTTGATATAATGCTGAAATGTACAGTCCCCATGTAAAAGTTTGAACACTCCTGGCCAAATTACATATATGGTTGAAGTAAAATAAATAAATAAATAAAATATCGAACACAACTTCATATCCTAACAAACAATGGCATTTTTACATAAAATTATCATTTAAAGTTATAATTGATTTGAAGAATTAAATCAGTTCTCAGTAACACCCTCTTTGATTTTTGCTTAAGCTTGCAAGAGCCTTTTTTTGGTGGCCAGTTAATTATTGTTTGGAAATTTTCCCCAGTCTTCCTTGTATATCATTTTTCAGCTCTGATATATTCTTGGGTGGTCCAGCATGCAAAGTATGCATAAAATATACCCACAGATTTCCAATGATGTTCAAATCTGGGGACTGCAAAGCCATTCCATAGCTTTCACCTTATGTTTCTCAAAGGTGCTTCATAGTTAATTTTTTAGTTTGTTTTGGATTATTGTAGAAGCCAATTTTTTTCAGCTTCAATTTCCTAACTGATTGTCTAATATTCTCCTCAAGGATTCATTTTATAAGTAATTTTTCTATTTTTCTTTGTTTTTCTGTATTGAAAAAAGCAAATGGTTGTATCTAATACATATCTAACATACTTGAAACTTCAAAATAGTATTACAAGTACAGCATATTTTTGAAGTTGTGCTTTTAAGAAATTTACTTAGGTTGTTCCACCTGAAGATTTTTGGAAACTTCTGGACCTGCATTATAGTTGCACAATACATATTTTTAATCATTTCAAGCAGACATGAAGAACTTCTGCCTCAGAAAGGTTATGTATTTTTTGTTATCTTCTACCATAACTGCATAGTCTGATGTGCATAGGGTGGATCTGCCATGTATACTGGTTTTTAACTCACAGCTAGGAATTTAACTGCTATTTTTTCTGACCACTTCAAATATTCTTTGCAAACAACTTACTAAATGTCATTTTCAGGAACATGTCAAACCACTACTTCCTTCTGTCTCAGCCCCATCACTGGCTCTGTATGAATATCAAACATTTATACTAATGGGATTATGGTTTAGGAATGTTAGCCTACCAGCATCATATAAAGTATGGTAGTCCTGATACAGTTCAAGTGAAATACTGCCTTATGGGACAAATGAATTTGTCTGTTGAAATTGCTCCATTCATTTGCTACTGTTTACCTGTTTAATAATTGCTAATTCTTTTGCCACTGCTACAAGTATCGAAATAGGAATGAACTTACAAATACTGAAGTGTATTTTAATAATTTTACAGTGTGGATGGCATACAGTATGTAATAAATCATACTGATCAAACGATTAGTCCATGACTGGTGAGACATTTCATTTGATTCACACAAAGAACAGAGCATCCGTGTCTTACCTTTTTGGAAACACAGTATCGCAGATGTTCTTCTTCAAAATGTGGCAACTGCAACAAATGGGATTTAGATTCTTGAAGACCCTGAACAATCATCTGGGACAGCTTCATACAGTTTTCAATGGAAGCTAAGCGTGGTGCATGCTGAATACCTAAAACAAACACACAATGATTTTAATTTTTATCTATTAATTTGAACTACTTAAACAAATTTCACTTTTTAACTCTTAAAACCTAGAGCCAATTATTCTAAAGGGCTCTTAATACTGCAGACAGAGAAATGAAGTTTCAATGTCCTTGAACATGAAGAAGAAGATATGTAATGAGAAACAGATTAGAAAAAATTCACAGCCCAAGGAAGTGGTACAAAAAAATACAAAATAGTTCAAATACAGTAGACCCCCGCAAAGTCGCGGTTCAGGGTTCGCAGACTCAGTCGTTTACGGATTTTTCCTTAGAACCTAACTATTAATTGTTAGTGGAAAGCACAAATATCCTCTACAATTTTTATGGCTTTTTTCGTGACAATACTGTGCTGTAGAGAGAACAGGAAGCAACCGCGGGTTGGGATAGTGAAAGCAGCCAGTCCGAGAGCGTTATTGATTTCTCCTTGATGTTGACTGACTGTTGCCCTGTGACGCGTCTCCAGCTGAATGGCCTCATGTTTTCCACTTTGTTATTGTATTCATTTTGTTATTCTTAAACGCACAAGATGACGCCGAAACGCTGTGCACCTTCTAAGGCTTCTGGCACTGAGCCTAAGCGCCAGAAAAAGTTTAAAACACTCCAGGGTATAGGTTGAACTACTGGATTTGCTCCGGGAACTAAAAAGTTGTGCTACAGTAGCGCGGCATTATTGAAACAACCGCACGCTACATAAAGAAGAACGAAGCAGCGATCTGGAGCACCGTATCTGTAAATTTCTGTGATAGTGCCAAAAAGGTAATAACCGTAAGGAATAAAAATATCGTCAGGATGGAATCTGCCTTGACATTGTGGATCACCGACTGCAGGAAGAAGAACATCCCCTTGGATGGTAACATAATCCGTGAGAAAGCACGGAAATTGTACCAGCAGTTCGCTACAGGAGACAATGTAGCAACTTCCCATCACAATGTTCCTGAAACCTATAAAGAAAAGCCGGCACGAAACCCCACGAGAAGAAGACCCGTCCAAAGATACGACTCCTCCTGAAGTGCCTGAAGAAGAGGCGCCACCCGAGGAGTTTTAAATCCTCTGCTTCGTACTGCACAGCTACTTCATCATCAATATCATTCATCATTGGTGAGTACCCGTACACTGTACTGTATTTTAATTAAATGAAATTATTATGTATTTACTAGTGCTGACCAAAACATTTTAATTTGCACACAAGTATTAATACAGGTTTGCATGGCCCCATAAAGTGATAGTTTTCAAGGGGGTGGCACTAATGAAGAGAAGGAATCACAGTGCATGACAGATGTAGTCAAAATATAGAACCTTTTTGTAGCTGCGTTTTTCCAAAGTTACCAAAGTTCAGCAGCTCTAACTCAAAAAATGGGATTCAACAAAAGCCTGAAGCGTAGAAATGATTCCACAGAAAAAAATATCTTTGTTTTTAAAAGTTTTGTTAAAATTCAAAGTAAAACAGTTTACACAAAAAAGAAAATTAAAATAGCAAAAAAAGGAAAATTCTTATTAAGAGAAGTTCTGTTCAAAGCTTAAATCTTGTTACATCTCAAATCGTTACTACTTGCTTAACATTTCTGAACCATTTCAAAATGGTCAGAAAACTGTATGCGTATCCCATTTCTAAGTTGAAAATGGGTCTTTCAACTCCCTGCTTACTGGGACCTGTTCTAAACACAACTGAATCTATTATCACACTGTTTCTCAGTTATAGCAAGAATGTTCTATCTCTTACTAACTTATAGGGGGAAAAGACTATACCATTGTCTATGACTGTGGAAGAAATTCTATTCTATTTAAATTAAGCAAACATTAATATGAGTTTAACTCAAAACTTTTTATTGAACAATGTTTGCAACCAACTTAAACTAAAATTTTGACAACATATTTTCAACCATCCAAAGAGGCATTTAGTCTTAGTAAAATATCCAGAAGTGCTTGTCAAAAGTTGTATTGCACTGAACACGTCTTAGAAAAGGAATAAAGAGTAAATATTTTTTGTAAATCAACTACACTTTGTTAATGTTAACAATCTCTGTCCACTGACATGTTAAAGTGACTTTTTAAACAACTTTACCATCATTAAACTGCATAATATTTAAATTAATAAATAATAATAAAATAAATAATAGTGCAACTTCCAGTAATACTACTATTACTTCCAAGATTTCAAGCCCAGGTGCATTACACAGTATTCACCAAATAGAAGTAAAATAAAGTAAAACAAGTGCTGATGACATCGTTACCAACTGAACCATCATTAAGGCAAACTGCATTAATATGGACCTTTCTTTAAGCTAAGCTATATACTGTACATAAATAATAAAACTGCAACTTGCATATATAATGCTATTTGTGGTATAGCCCTACCGAATCGTATTAGGGCCACGATGAAGGGAAAAAAAAAATACAGACACAGTTTCCACTTTATTCTCGTAGTTTATTTTGTCATTAAAGTAGAATGTCATAAACTAAACTTCATCCTAAAATCAATGTTTAATTCACTAGATTTTCTCAAACCTCGTCATAAGTTATGTAGTACATTAAATGCTTTGTGTTGTGTTCCCCGACCCAGTTATTAATCGCTACGCTCTTCTTAAATTGACTTCCTCTTGCACTAAGAGGCAGCGATCGCCGCACAGAATACATTCACTTCATGATATTCCTGCTCTCTGAAAATGTAGAATGCTAAGATAATTTTTCATGATGAAATGCATTAAAACAGGTATTAAACATGCATGGTAGTGTGGCGGTAGTGCTGCTCCCTCGTGGTAAGGGGTCCCCAGGTGTACGTTCAGTGTAGAGAACTTTATGGCAGGTGTGACGAGGTTCCAAAAAACTGGATGTATGAATGGGTATCGCACAGGTTTAACTTAAATATTGTGTAAATGTTGGATTCGTGATCTGGTGGTTGAAGACACGAACACAGAATTCAATGGATGTTCTTCTGAGCTGGCTTTCTTTATTGCATCCGTGCTGTCTCTTTCTGACGTATTAAACACCCAGTTCCTTTCCTTCTTTTTTCTTTCTCCACATAACCAATCGCAACATGATAAACGTCCTTGTGAAATTAAAACTAGTTATAAACTTAGACCACAGAGTGTTCAGAACTTTAAAAAAAAAAAAATCTTCGTTATAAATGTTTAATTATACCATCCATTCAGGGTTGCGCCCATCCCAGCAAGCATTGTGTGCAAGGCTGGAGGAAATCCTGAACATGGTGCCAGCACATCGCAGGGTGAATACGAGCAATACATACACTAGCAGGGTTAATATAGCCTAACAAAACCTGCCATCCTACATGACTTTGAAAGGAAACTGCAGCACGCCGAGTAAACCCAACAGAAAACCATGCAAATTCAAAGCAAGGAACACCCGGGACCCCATTGCTACAAGGCAGCAGTGCAACCTCCACGCCACCGTGCCTCCACATGATTAATACATGCTTTAATGCATTTCATCATGAAAATTATGTCAAGTATTTATCTTGGCATTCTAAATGTTCAGGGAGCAGGAATATCATGAAATTAGTGTATTCTATGTGCTGCCTGCATCTCCTCTTAGTGCAACAGGAAGTCAGTTTAACATGGCTTGGGGAACATAACAAAAAGCATTTAATGTGCTACATAACTTATGACGGGTTTTGAGAAAATCTAGTAAATTAAATATTCATTTTAAGATGACGTTTAGTTTATGATGTTCTACTTTAATAACAAATTGCGAGAATAAAGTCAACATGTTGACAGGTAATCTCGACAAACAGCGAGGATAAAGTAGAAATGGCAACTTTATTCTCGTCGAGATTAAAGTGGAAATGATGAGGAAAAAGTCAACATGTCGTCATACTATTACACAATACCCAGGTACATTCCACAGTATTGAAAAAAAATACAACTTGGCTTGCAGTACTATCCAGTAGTATAGAAACAGTATTCACACATTTGAACATAATGGTCCACATCCGACCTTTTAAATCCAAAGTATCTCCAGACAACAGACGTGACTCCTTTTTCCAGCAAAAGTTCTTCTGTGTCATCATGTTCAACTTTATCATCTGCTACAGTTTGTTTCAGAATGTTCTCTGTCCATTTTCACCACGCAATACCTCTACTAACGCATGTACTCCGGTGTATGCTTGTTTAGTGGTGTCGCAGTGAAAAAAAGCCCCTGCGCAACACCTCTGTGGCATGTGTTTAGCGGTGTAGCAGTGAAAAAGGTCCCCCTTAAACAGTTTCCCGCTGCGCCACGTTCCTAATGTTGTTAAAGCAATTTAAGCCGTTGTTGCGGTATAAGAAAAATCCATATCGTAACAAAAATAAAAACGGTTTTCGGTATGAACCAGTATACCGCCCAGCACTAGTATTTACTCTACTTTTACCAAAGAAAACGCGCTTGCATGAATTACAGTACGTATAGCGGTAACAGCGGTATTTTACATTCTAGCACTGCGGGAGACATAGCAGTACAGTACTGTACAGTATATGGGTTTAACTTTACATTCTGTTTTTAGGTAATGTATTAAGCTGAGTTTGCAATGAAATTAAAGTGCTTTGGGGGCATACTGTATTTAGGGTTTAAACTATAAAAATAGGAATTTAAAAGGCATTTTTTAACCACATCCAAAAGTCGCGGTTTTTCACAATTCGCCGGAGATTCTAGGAACGTAACCCCCGCGAATTTTGGGGGTGTACTGTATATAAAAAGAAAACAGAAAAAGATAACACATATTATACAACAGTTTTTGTAAATTGATATGCTTTAAGTTTGTTTTTAAAAACTTGCAGTGACTTGACCTTGCAAAGATTCAGATGAATAACATTCTACAAGGTTCGCTCGAAGGCACAGAAGACACCCTGTAAGTACAGGACCAACTTCAAATGATTGGACTTCTTGGAAAGAAACATACAGATGTAGAAGACAATGGACATAAGATGGCACTTGAGCATTCAGGTCTTTGTAAGTTAGTAGTAGTACTTTAAAGTGATTAATGATTCAACAGGTGGCCAATATATTTCCCTCAAAGCTGGCGTTATATGTTGTCAGAACCCTAGAAGCAGAGTTCTGAACATAACTGCAGATTATTTAGAACAGGCTTTAGAACACATACAAAAAAAAGTATTTAATGTGCTACTTTATTTACGATGGGATTTGAGAAACTAGTAAATTAAATGATTTTAAGATGAAGTTAATGACGTTTTACTTTAATGACAAAATAAGCTATGTAATTAAAGTGGAAATTTCAAGATTAAAGTTCACATTTCGAGCTTTGTTACCCCCACTGTGTCCCAATGTTTTTCTTTTCTCTGTACCCTAATAAGCTTCCATATGACACTCAGATGATGGGCTACGGCGACTCTACTACTGAAAACAGCAAATATAGGAGGCAGTCGGGATCGAACCGGGGACTCTTGATTACAAGTCAGCAAATCTTACCATTACGCCATGGAAGCTGTTGTATTGTCCTTGAACCTTTTATGAAAGTGTTTATTTGATCTTTGGACTTCAGGCTTCACACATTATATAGTTTATGCCAACATTTTGTCATTTACTACTAAAATATGAAAAACGTTTCTGTTTTAACAGTGTGTTTACACAAATTATTGTAGAAACGGAACACACATGAAATGCATGTGTTCCAAATAATGATCTATTATTTCCACTCTAAAACTCCAGCACTTCACTCCCAGATAATCAATCAAGGCATGAGCTGGGAGAACTTTGTGCACGTTCTGCGGCGGTGGGGGATGGAATAGCAGGCTGCTTGCTGCTCGTCTTAATCGGCACATTTACAGGACAAAAGACGCTGAGGGAGAGGTGCGAACAGATTTAAGGTGGGCCGGATCTACAAGTTTTTTCATAGGCCCTGGTAATTCTAGTCTTAAAGCCCGGTGTTAATTGATTTAAACAACGTAGAACAAGCATGTTACATGGTAACCTAATCCTGCCCTTAGATTATTGTTTACCAGACACAGCAGAGTAGCTATGATGGAGTCCTTGCACCACTGCCATTAGAGATGGTGAATTGCCGGTGACCATGGTCACAATAGTATACATGTATTCCCCATATTCTCTGTAACAAAATTTCTGTTATAACAAAGTATTTTTATGGTCCCATGAATTTTGTTACACCTGTATTTGTTAAAATATGTTTAATAACTTTGCAACAGTGGCAACATTCACAAAGTGCAAAATGTAGCTTCTTGCATTTTTTAAAATACTAAATAGAAATTAAATTATATGTACTAATGCATGTAAAAAGACTTTTCAGGAACCATCATTTTCCAAAGTGTTTGCGGTGGATGAGACCATGACAGTAAACAGAAAAGAAACTATTTGGTAAAACATACAAACTGCTAGAACAGAAAGAGATGTATTTGAGGGAACTCACTGGTAAAGTTGAAAACAAAGCAACTCCCTCTATATTTACATTTACCATTAATATCAGATATATTCATACCTCCACGGCTGTTTGCCATCATTGTTAACTGACAACCAACATTAACCATCTCTTGCAGTAGGGCAGGGCTCTTTCTGACAACAAATCTCTGATCTAAAAAAAAAAAAAAATTCATAAAACAGATACTCATACTGAAGAAAACGGTTTAGAGTATAAAACGTTTTGAATATAGATTGAGTTGGAACATATATATGGTATGAGGGGTGGACTGCATGCTAAAATACTTCATCATCTAAGTTATGGAATATGCTTCCATGAGCTTGCACTATTACAAAATAAGCATGTTTGTTAAATACTTTACAATTTTATTTACCTTTTTATGAGTAATTATAAAGTAGAGAATCACAAATACAGTACATATTTTACATTCCTGTACCTAATAACTAACATGCTTAATTTATTTCACTCTTCACTGCTTTGCAAGTCAACTAACAAAACTTACTGTCATTAAAAAAAAGCAGGACTTGAAACTGACAAAGGTAACTGGCATCCATCATTGCTTATTGTGTCTTTAACAAAGAATAGACTTTGCTTTAGAGTTTTGATTCAACATAATATTTAAAATAATAACATAAATGAAAATAGGACTCAACTTAATATCTTGTTGCACAGCCTTTAGAGACAAATCACTGCAACCAAGAGATTTCTGTAGCTCTCAATGAGACTTCTGCACCTGTACACAGCTTAAGCTGCATCAGTTTTGAAGGGTGCCTTCTCCAGACTGCATGTTTCAGTTCTTTCCATAGATGTTCGATGGGATTCAAATCCGGGCTAATAGAATGCCATTAAGAATAGTCCAATGTTTTGCTCTTAGTGTTTCTGACACTTCAAAGTACATACATCTTGAGATTTCATTGTTCCCAGCACAGACTGAAGGCACCCAATCTCAGATGCAGCAAAGCAGCCCCAAAACATAAATGAGCTTCCACCAGGTTTCATAGTGGGTATGGCGTTCTTTTCTTTGAAAACTTAATTTTTTTTCATCTGTTAACACAGAGCTGATGTGACTTACCAGAAAGCTCGGGTTTTGTCTTATCTGTCCAAAAGACATTCTCCCAGAAGCACTACAGCTTGTCAATATGCATTTCAGCAAATTCCAGTCTGACTAAGTTTTCTTTCAGCACTGGGTCTTCACTGGGTCTTCTTCAGTTAGGCCCACTGTCACTCAAAGTGACAGATGGTGTGATCAAACATTTTGTAAAGCACTTAAAGCTATATTCCTTGTATGAAAATGTGATATATAAATTGTTGTTGATGGACTTTGACCTTGGAGTTCAGCTTGTATCTCTTTGGAAGTTGTCTTTGGCTTTTTGTCTAACATTCCCACTATCCTCCTGCCCATTCTGGGGTTGATTTTCCTCTTGCGGCCACATCCTGGGAGGTTGGCTACAGTCCAGTGCTCCTTAAAATTCTTAACATTTGCAACTGTTGTCACAAAAACATTAAGCTGCTTGGAGATGGTCTTATCATCTTTGCCTTAAACATGGTTTCTAGAATTTTCTTTCTGATCCCCTCAGACAACTTTCTCCTTTGCTTTCTCTGATCCATTCTCAATGTGGGACACACAATGATACCAAACAGCAGAGTAAGTACTTTTTTCCATTTAAATAGACTGAATGACTGAATGTGCAGTAGGAAAACATATGGGATACTAATTAAAGACAACAGCTAGTTTGGAAAAAAAAAAAAACACTCTAATCCAATTATTTATGATCTTTTCTAGGGGGATACTACCAATATATCTACCCACGCTACTGTAGAATATCTTTGCATAATAAGCAATATTTTCATCTTTTTCATACTTGCTCTTCTTTACTCTGCGACATATCAAATGCATGCAGGTATACATGGGACAACTGCTTTTCATTTAATTACTGTTCAGGAGGCATACATCATTTTTTCAATGAGCTGCAAGGTTATTAAAAATAAATAAATAAGTCCATATCTGTAGGTGTACTACCTCCTTCACTTGATGTGCAATGCATTTAGAAGTTTCATTAATGCACAGATAACCATTTCTGTATGTTACCGCCAAAATCGCTACCAATTTTTCTCCCCCTTTGTAAGGTAACGCATGTATAACCGAGATGATTAAACCAAGTTCTTGTATGATGTAACTACACTGTAATTTCACATAGCAATTATATATTCTTATAATATACCCTTCATAGAGGACTAAAAAAAGTAAAAATCACCACAAGAAAAGCTATCAACTAATCTAATAATAAAAGAACATTTTCAAGTAAGAAATGCATAGCATATATCAGTTTTTTGGCAACCAAGAAACAAACACACTAATTAAAAGAAATCTAAAGACATTACCTTCTTCTACGTTTTCTGATACTTCCATTCTGTTAAGATGAGAAAGTAGGAGGACTCTGGCTTTCAGACTATATGGATAACAAAATGGAGGTTCCTTTTTCTTTACATTAATGTTTCCAAGCTCTCGAATAAGCTGAATATCAAAGAATCAATTATTAAAAATCCATTCTCTAAACAGTCACACTTTTGTAATAACTGTGCCATTAAACAAATTTACTACCTGTGGCACTTCAGTGTTGTCAGTTGGTCTTATAATTGCTTCTTTATTGCTACGTGGATCAAATTCAAAAGCAGCAGTCAATACCATCTCCAGACCTGCAAACAGAAGAAAAAGAAGAAACTGGTGAAGGATAAGCATTCTCACGACTTAACCATTTTACTTTTTTTTTTTTTCCCCCCGTTTTCTGTTGTTTACTCTTTGTTTTGTAATACGCAAGGGAAAATTAAGGTGGTACTATTAATTCATGGAAACATTCTACATACACACATGTGTAGAGGCTCTCTCTCACATGAATGTCCTGAGCACATAAGTCCATGATAAAGATTAATAAATAAAAAAAAAAAAAACTTCAGTTCAATTCAAGATCAAGTTTCCCAGTAGCATCAAGTCTACTTCTAATACAAAACTTGATGTTGTTCCATTGATGTAAGTGAACGTATGCTATATTAAAAGTTAACCATAACAATATTACACAAATAATCAGCTTCAACACATTGATTATATTGTTTTTGTATATATAAAGTTTATGGGCAAAACTTTTTTGTTGGAATATATATCAAGAGATACTTCAGACAAAGACAGCACCCTAAATGTGCTGTGCACTGAAACTCTGTTAATGTAGGTAGGAACTGGTTATCCATCACCAGTGCAACTGCAAGTTTGCAAGCTCCCGGTGTCTGTTGCCCAATGATTGATGTGGAAAACATGTAAAAATGGCAACTGATCTGGCCTTGCGCTCATTTTCTGTCTCCTCTCTTGTGCAGGAAGGCTATGTGTTCTCTTCTTCTGAGAAGGGAGCAAATGCAGGACGACATTATCAATGATTGCATGCTTTGTATGTGTGTGTGAGTGACAGCTCCCATTAGAGTAAATGCTTTGAGAACATTTCCGTGTTCACAACAATAAAGCTGAAACCTGAAAACCTGGACTTGCCTCCTCTCTTGTGCAAGTCTGTGACCCACACATCAGAATATTAATTCAGTGCCTTGTATCAGCTTTTCAGCACATTAAGCTTATATTAATCATTTAGTGTAATTTAGTTTTCTTGCTTTGATTAATTTAGCATTTCAAACTGACCGATAGCTTGCTTAAGTACACAAAATATAAATGTATTATATCATACAATGTAACTGTATTGATGACTGTTTCACACTTTGAGTCATACACAATTTCAGGCTATTAAGTAGGTGAACACAGCTCATGAGCGCCATCCAGTGGCAATAGAAATTGAAAATACCTCTTACTTGGTGATTCTAATTTTAAGTGAAATTTTTACCTCTGCAGAAATATGACACTCCAAAAAATAAAATTCAGCATTTCATTATGATTCTCAAGATTACATTACATTAAAGTCTGCATAGTACAAAAAATAGCTTAAAGCAAGTAATCAGTTACACAGCATTGAGTAAACACGTAGAAACAATATCAGATTGACACCACAGCATAGGAGCATGCTGTGCAAAAGGAGTCAAGATAATATGTTCTAAAACACACCATCGGAGAAAGAGGGCTCGTTGAATTTCTCTTTAGCAGGCAAACAAACTTCAAGGTGGTGCCCCATAGCACAAACATACAAGACATATTATGGTAAATGAACATAAATGAATAAAGAAGGCTAGTGGAGGAAAAAAATGTTTATATTTATATATATATATATATATATATATATATATATATATATATATATATATATATATATATATATATATATATATATATATATTTATTTTTTTTTTTAAAGAAGACTACATTTAACCCAGCCATGCCAACTTTGATTGGTTTCATTGGGTTCTGTTTGAATATTTTGGATATGTTTGAATATATTTTATATCTAGAACTCATCACCTTGATCTACTCTCTGAAGCCTGCTACTGGAGATCATTCAGGATAGAATCAGATAGTTTACAGTTTCAAACATTTCTGTGGACAGGACAATGTCACATTGTCTGCTGTAGATTATCCTTTTTTCAGGGTTCTACACAGCTGCCTTCTGCAGAAGTACTCTCACTATCACTCGTTTTTTATTCCAAATATTAAATGAATTATTTAATTATTAGTAACAAAGATTTGACCTTTTGCTTGTTACTATTAATCGTAAATGAATGTTTAAAATCAAAGAAATGCTGCTGTCACATGTGGTTGTCCCACATCAACTGCCTTTTTGAACGAGCTTGGAATATACATCTTATTACTGAGTGAGCGAAGAGGACTGGAAGAATCCAATGATTATCTACACCTGTAACACCTGAGAATGTAAGAGACACTGAAAACAAAGTGGGTTATATTAAATGCTCCCGTACTCAGTTAATAGCTCTGTGATTACTGTTGCCTGTTGTACTTTATTCGCAGTTGTAACATGTCAGAAGATGGAAAGAATACAAAAAAAAAGATAAAAAGTAAGGCGGAAAGTAGAAAGGCTCCCATCAGGCTTTGTTTTAGGGGAAATATACTAATCATCAACACCATTTTACTTGATCTGCTGATTCAGTTTTTTTTCTTTATCCCTTTAAAAAACGTTTACACTAAGCTTCTGCATAACCATACATAGAGAAGCCTTATGTCTTATATTAAAGTGTTAAATTCAACACATTAACTGAACTAATATTCAGGGAAATATTTCCCCATAATACATATGGCATTAAAGAAAATAAAATGCTACTCATAATTATAAGCTGTCATATTGTTTAACTTCTATAATGTACTTACCTGAAAGAAAGCTTAATTAAAAAAGTAGGTTTCACCGTTTGTTTAACAAAATATTTATAATTTCACATATTGATTAAAATAGTTGATACTGGCAGTTAAAAATGTAAATATATATGCACTTATAGGTTTTAATTATTTTTAATCATTAATTGTACTGCAGCTTTTTTGCTGTTAAAAACCTACTTTGCTATATTTATAGTTTTTTTATTTGGTTTGGCTTTTTTCTCCCCAGTTCACCAGCTAGTCATTTCTAATTCTTGAGGTGTAATTATAAACACAGATTACCATTTTAATTATCGAGTATTTGTTACTAACCAAAACATGTACTGTATGACACACAAAGAAATAAACACAATACAGACAAATGTTCATAAGATGTTCATCAAGAAGATAAGGTTAACATGCTTACTGTAAATAGTTTACAAGTAAAATAGACAAACTTTGTTGTTAAACTAACAAGCTTGATGTCTACTAAGCAGCAATTTTAAAATCTTCTTTAACTCTTCTTTTTCTAGTTGCAAATGTAAGATGTTGTCTGCTCACTATCCAAACTCAGAGAAGCAGCAATTGTTTTAATTAAAGGACAAAATAAAAAGGTCTGAATTCACTGAAGTAGCTTTTTTGCCATTTGTCTAATTGCACAGGTAGACTCCTGAAATTCCCTTTTCTCCGTTTATTACTCCACTTTAATGTAAAGGCTAACATTCCAATCTTTCCACTCTGGTAAAATCAGCCTTCCTACAAAATTCCTGTAAACTGAGCAGTAAGACATGCCTAGCTCAAGTACTGTAAAACCTCACATAAAAGGAGCACAACTAAATCACCATAAAGCTTAGAAAAGAACAAGCAGAAAATATTGTTTTTTATGATCCGCACATTTACCAATCATCGATCAAGTCTTTTGTAGTTAAAAATGGCCAATTTAGAATGGTGGCTGATCAACTAAAGCACAACCAGTGGAAAGTACGCAGAACTGGCCTGTCTACATAAATGTGGAATGTTTGAATAAGTTGGATAAACTTTTACATGTCATGATGAGTCATGGCGCAGGTACCACAGTATTTGTTTACTGCGGAGAATGCTATTTTAATGCTTGATTGGTTTCAGCTATGTGATCAGATGGAGTGAAAAAGGCAGGAAGGGGACAGGAAATGAGTGAGTAATGGTTAAAAAGCAAGTACACTACAATTAAATCTAAAATGTGTTATCCAGTCATTGTAAATCTGTAAATGTTATTGCCTAGGAAGACAATTTACATTATCGTGATTAATGTTTATTAAATCGGAAACAGACATACCTCACTCTGCACTAATAATCTAATACATATCTATGATCAGTGGTAGCCCAAGATGGAAAATTAGATGTAGAGATAACCCATAGACCACAGTGTGAATGGAACACTTAGAAGAAGGGATAAGGAGCATTTTGTGATCAAATGATTATTAATAATAATAATACTATATTTATATAGTGCCTTTCAGAAGAATAAAGTAATTAGAAGCAAGGTTTTTAAGACAGTGGTAAGACCAGCAATGATGTATTGAGGTTGGACATGGGCAGTAAAGGTGTAGCAAGCCTACATGGCACTACAATCGGGTTTGCCAACACCTCATTATAGGGTCTGGATGATGATAAAGGAGTATCCCTTCAGGCATTATAGTTGACAAATACGTCTGTGAGGACCCTGCCCATTATGAATTCCAGCTGCCTAGGGTAGGCACGATGTTTCTATGACAACAGAAGCAGGAAATGGTTTTTGGGCAAATTTTTTTTTTCCCCTCCATGGGGAATGGCAGACCAAGAGATGGGGAGAAAAAAAGAGAAACAGAAGGCAAGGAGTTTGTCTATCTTAAGCCTAAGACAACAGCGGGATCGAACTTCACCCAGGGACATCTACTATTTGTGGATAACAGCATGACAAATCCCCGAGAAGAGGCAAGGATTTCTTTATATGACCCAGTGGTTCTCTGGGTGCTACTGTTGAAAAGTCGGACTCGCTCTTGAATTTTTTTCAAGGATAGAGAGAAAGCAGCCATATTTGTCTGCTGTTCATTTTTATTTCCCACATCATTCAATAAGAACTGCGAGACCAGAATTGTTGTCATTTCACGCGGACTATGCATAATCCCCTTTCTGATCTCCTTTTCAATTTTGTGTGTGTATCGTAACAGGGATTAAGGTTTGGCAGATGTGGGAAAGGAGGTTGGGTAGAACGCCCAGGGAAAAAGGGATAACAAACGTGCACCCAGTCACGTTTCATGTATATGTTTAAACATTGTATCCTAGATTGCGTATTTAACCAATCTAACTATCATCTGGGTTTCTTTTAAGTATTGGCGGGGGCGGAGAAAGTGCGGGAGAATTTGGGTCGAGGACCGAATATTTTTTTAATGCTGATGTATATTTTGAACATCGTCCACTTCCCTCTCGGGTGGTGTAGTTTAGTGATCACACCCCATATAAGCAGATTGTTATGAAGGGAGTGCAGGAGAAGTTAGATGTGGCAGAGATGAGAATATTGTGATGAATGTGTGGATTTATAAAAAAGGACAAAATAAGAAAGGAGACAATTAGAGGTACAACAAAAGTGGGAGAGATATCTAAAAAATGTACAGAAAAGTAGGAAGTGGAATGAAAATGCGATGAGGAGAGACAATGAATATGTAGGCAAAAGAGTGATTAGAATGGAAGTACAGGGGAAGACAAAACAAAGGAGGCCACAGCAGAAGTTGAATTGTAAAGTAAAAGACTGGAAGTAAAGGGTTTGACTTGGGAAGAGGTGCAGGACCAAGTTGTATGGAGAATGTTAATCAAACAAATCAACCCCACATAGAAATGGGAAAAGAAAGAAAAAATGAATTACTCTGACCCAAGAATTCCGTTGACTTAACCAGGGGAACACTGGAACAAGCCAACTTGAATTAGTATGCTGAATTTGTATGCACAACAAGCTGCTCTATTTGAACGTCTATGCCATTAAATGTAAACCTGGAGTACAACTGAGCAGATCTGACCACATCTTATTGCCACCTAAAATCCTGTGACTGACAGCAGCAGCTCTCCTATTCAAGTCAGATGTTCTTAATGTGTGTTTATGGGGGTTGCTGTTTGTTTGTAATACAGACAGAATAAATTTTATTTTTTTTTTACTTATTTTTTCTGTAAAGTTATGATTTCCAACTGGGGACATGTATTTATGTCATCCATTAGCACTATCATCCAAGCTTCAAAGTTGATAAAATTATGATTTTGATCTCCTATACATGAAAAGTACAAACAGAATATGTCTAGGTACTCATTTACCCAAATTTGGATATGTGATGTGATCACAGAAAGCATGATCTTCTACATGCATGTAAAGAAAATTCTCAGTAACTGAAAACTTAAATGTTTTTGCCAGATACTATTACTACATTTTTATCATCAAAAATAAACATTTAGCATTTTATAAATAAGATTTCCTTGACTTAATATCCCCCCCCCACCCCAAAAAATTCAAAAAGAAACTTACGTTTCATGTTCATATTGGGAGTTTTGTACATGAAATGCATGAATAGTTGTGTTGTGTTGATAAGAATTTGGTCTCCACTGTAACGTATAGATCGATACCACCAAGTACCCTGCAAAAAATAATTTTTAAATCAGTCTCCTTAATAAGAGAAAGTGATTATTCAAATAAAAATAAAAGCAGACCAAAGCATATTCTTAAACAAATCAACAAGATTTTACATACACCAGGATCCAGAAACCAAAACGCAGCTTTATGTAATTTTGTTGAAACATTTAATCTGATCAATGTTGGCAGCTTTGACAACTTTTCATTTCCTTTGTTTTATTTGCCTTCTTTCCTGTTGGATAACAGTTTCTTAAAAATCTGGGTGTTCAAAGGCTAATTAATTCATTTGTTTCAGGAATAACTGTTTTAACATTTCATGTGCAGGCGGTTATCTTTATTCATTTACTACTCTACAGTTTCACAACAGAGCAGCAGGATTGAGAAAGTGTTTCCTTCTATAACATCACAAGACCAAACCAGATTTATTAAAGACAGACATTTAGCTTCTAATCTTCGATATTTAATGTAATATACTCACCATAAAAATCTTTACCACCTAAGCTAAGGAATGCGTTCACTTGGTAACTAAACAGATCCTCTTGTCCCCCTTTTCAAAAAAAGGGTGCCGCCATGCCAGTATTTAAGTCTAACAACACTTTCTCTATACCATAATATCCAGTGATTTCAGCAGATCTCATTTGCTGCTGTGTTACTGGAATTACAAGACTTCAATTAATGACATGCCCGTGAAAAAAAATGCAATCCAACTAATGCTTCAGGCATTACCTCCTTACAGGAGAACATATCCACTGGGTTTATTTGTTGCTCAAAAATCTCCATAAATCCTTCAATGATAAATCTAATTTATTTCAAAGTTTCTTCACCCCTAAGTCAATCCCCAAAGCCACACTAAACTCTTCTCGCATACAGATCTTTACATTGCTCACTGTGCTAGGTGCAGCCTTTTTGACCCCATTCAGTCAACTCCTTGACGCACTCCCCTCACAATTTCTCATACCATTGGTGTTATCCAATCAGTCTTAGGTTCACTACCAAGACCCATCACTGACAAACCTTTTGACCAAAGCCCCATGTAGCTATAGTTAGGTCCATAAATATTTGGATAGAGACAACTTTTTTCTAATTTTGGTTCTGTGCATTACCACAAAGAATTTTAAATGAAACAACTCAGATGCAGTTGAAGTGCAGACTTTCAGCTTTAATTCAGTGGGGTGAACAAAACGAGTGCATAAAAATATGAGACAACTAAAGCATTTTTTTAACACAGTCCCTTCATTTCAGGGGCTCAAAAGTAATTGGACAAATGAAATAACTGGAAATAAAATGTTCATTTCTAATACTTGGTTGAAAACCCTTTGCTGACAATGATAGCCTGAAATCTTGAACTCATGGACATCACCAGATGCTGGGTTTCCTCCTTTTTAATGCTCTGCCAGGGCTTTACTGCAGCGGCTTTCCAAAATTAGAAAAAAGTCGTCTCTGTCCAAATATTTATGGACCTAACTGTATCTATACCACTGAGGTTTTAAACAACTTTTTAGATGCAGGAGAAGCTACACCAGAGGAGAGATTCAAAGAGATTTTAATTCATTCAGAACAAAGGTGTCTGCTAGAAAATTCCAGCATAACTTCACTATCATATAAAATCATCTAGGTCTGTTGATTAGGCTCACCCTGCATCTGAGCCAGTTCAGTACTTTCTTTATGTGTCTACAACATATAGCTTCTGATCCAATGACAACAATGACAAGTCAATCACTGACAGTTCAAGGTACTCTACTACCAAGAACACTCATGAATACGCCTCCATTCAAAATTGGTATTTGTTATGGATAATCCATGACTAGATTCCCAAAGTCTTTGGAATCAACCAGGTGTTTCTTTACAAATGCGAGATGGCCACTGATGTTACTCTTGGTTTCTGACTAATATCATTTTTACTGAATCTGTTTCTTATTATGAAGTCATAAAAACAGACCAAAGCCAAGGCTAGAGAGGCTTGTTGTTCTTTGGATGTTTTGGAATCCTTAGTGACTTACTTAATGAGTTGGTGCTGTGCCCATGGGGTAATTTTGGCAAGCCAACCTTTTCTGGGAGATACACCACAGTCCCTAATGTTTTATATGTGGTGTATTATTGTTAATTCTAATATTCTGACATTACAAAAATAATAGGTTCTTCAATAGCCTACTCATTTTAACCCCACATGCATGTGTTGGATATTGAAATACTGAAATAATAATTTAGGTAAGTGCCATCTTAACTACAGAAGTAAAAATGGTCATGTCCTCATTCCTGCAGCAAAACAAGATATAAATGTATGATGGCCATTGCTGCTCTAAAGACACAGAACTCTAATGTTTAGAAAGACTTCCTTTCACGGTAGACTACAACCAAAATTTACATTTTTTGCAAGAAAGAAATAAAAACTCTTTCCTCCCATCCATTCATTCTTCTCCAGAATCTGTGTACCAGAATTTAGAATCACTGAGCTGCAGCCCATTTATATAAACAGATGTTCTACATTAAAGTCTATAATTACCCACTTCTTTCATATATAACAAGCCTCTTGTTACATGCCCTAAAATCACTAATCTCATGCAATCTTGATAAAATAATTAATCAATTCTTCATACTCCACTTAAGTCCTTAAACAGGTTGCATAATAACGTCTTTAAATAAAAATAATACATACAACAACAACTGGAAGAATGACCATAAAGGCTAGACCATAAACAAGGAGAACCTAAAAAAAGAGAAGAGAAATAAATATATTAGCTGTGATGACAGGATTGTTGACATTACTTAGTGATATCAGTTTTTTGGTCTATGGCTATTCTGATGCCTTTATAAAGGGAATTCATATGTGCATGGAAAACATATGGAAAGTGAGCAAATATTATGATCTATGAAGGCAGATTTTCCTGGCTCTTGCCAAGAGCAAGTAGATAAATGTTGTAATACAAAAAAAAAGTTAATTCATATTAAATATTATATTATTCAAACTAAAAAAAATATAAATACACAAATAAAATACAAAAAAATGTCCAAAAAGATACTGAATGAAAAGGATGAAATATGTAAAAGTAGTTCTGGCCCTAATTCAAAGGCCGAAAATGGCACATTCACAATTTATTTTTGGAATACATGCTTCCTCTTCTGCTTCTTAAGTGCCATCAAATTGATTTTGTGTCCTGGTGGCCACACTGATAGTCTCTCTCCAGAATGTCCCATCTTGTTTACATCTCCAGGCTTGTCAGAGGCATGTTATATGGTGACTGCTGTGATCAAACCCATCTGTTTTATAGCTGGCTAACCTCTTTTCCTCTGTTCCGTTTTTCAAGCATTCCCATCTTTTCTAATGAATGTGTCTATGCATAATTTTTCCAAAATAAGACAGATTCAGTATAGTCAGTGGAGCTTTGAGTGGAAGGTCAGCCTTAATTTGATCATGGATGTATTCGTTTGTTTTTCCTTGCTGTCCGAGGTATTCTAAAAAGACAGCAACAGTTCAAAGGCATTAATGTTTTCTGTACTGCCTCTTCATTATTTTGCTTTCACAGCCATAAAGAGTTACAGAATATATCATGGCCTATACAGTTTGGATCTTTGCCTTTAAATATACATCATATCTGAAAAATGTCTTTCACTCTTGTTCAACTAACTTCCAGACTGCACTGTATCTTGTGACTGCTGGATCCTTAATTGATAATAATTGACTCAAAAAAGCAAAAGCTGTCAGCAACTTCAATGTCTTTGAACTCTAAAGCTGTCAATCTTTCCTGTAGTTATAACCTTTTTCCTACATATTTAATTGTGGTCCAATCTTTTCACTCTGGCCTTTTAATTTTTTTTTTTTGATTCTTTTAAAAAATAAGGATCTTTGGGTCTTCTTCATTTTCAGCTAGGAGTATAGTGCCATCAGCACTTCAGAGGTTGTTGATGTTTCTTCCTCATACAATAAAACCTCTATCACCCTTTTTTTAATCTTCCTTATCTCCTTATATTTTCATTGTACACTGAAGTATAGTGTGATTATGTAACCCTATCCAAACCTTTTGCCCATCTAAAAAACAGTTAATTTCTTCATTATTGATTGGGATTAGTTCAGATTAAAAACTGATACCTCTGAAATAAAACAAAACAAATGAGGTACTTCTTTACCTTCACACACTTTTTAGGGAAAGATGAGCATGTAATATGAATCGAAACTGGCACATTCAAGATTGACTGCAATCTACCACGAAATGTCTGAGACACTGTAACTCAAACAGTTTAAGATTAAAATTACAAGGACAGCTTAACCCTTACTATTGCAGCATTTAATGTTTAGAAAGAGCAACTGTGACTATAGTTAACAAATATACATGGCTTTACTTAATGCTCCTTAAAACTGTAAACAAATAAAAGAGTGAAGAAATGAAGCACTTCAGCACTGAATGGAAAAGCACAGTAAAAAAGAAAAATTGACTGCAGACAGCATTTTATTCATACACTCTAAGATTAACTGTTTGGAGTGCCACTTAGTCCTATTCATGTAAAGTTAATTTCAGAGGTATAGTTCTATAATTCGTGTGCTAAATATGCATTACTACATGAGCAGAGAATAAAACAACACTCTTCACTTCCACTTGTCAGCCCATTAAATACAAAGGTATCTTAAAAAGCCACTAGATAGACACGTCAAAAATATATTAATTTACTTTGAGCAAAAAATTTTATAAAACAGAAACAAAGCACAACAGTTTTCTTTACTAGTAGCTAAAAAATAATTAAAAAGATGCTGTATGCAAGGAAACCTTTTTATGGTGACTCCTCTATATGTATGTAATGTTTATCAATACTTTGTTTTTATTGCATCACATGTAGCAGACGTCTAGCTAATAGTCTAACTCAAATAGAATCATAAAAAACAATTTCCATTATGAGATGCAATGATGAGTTACAGTTGATAATAATCTGTGGCAGCCTGTCCACATCAAAGAGTTCGGGAAACCTGTCAGAAACAATGACAAGGGAAAACAGATTTATAATAGTCCTAGTCCTGATACACTGAAGAGAGCACAGACTGGTGGCAGAGTAAGAGATGAGAAAAAGAGTATAAGGCCTGCAATATTGAAATACTGGGTGAAGTGAGGGAGAATAGATGTGTGTTGCATACAGGAGGTAAAGTAGAAAGGTGAATGAGAGAATGTGAGAATGCTAATGGGAATAGTAGAAGATAAAAGCTTTCTTGTCCAGGAAGAAAGTATGGCAATGTTGGAGTTCGTACACTTGTGTCTGAAAAATGGGAGGTAAAGAGGGTGAAGTGAGTGGGTGTGTTGCAATTGTCAAGATGACTGCTGGTAAATGACAAATTAATTTTCTCAGTCTATAATCCACAGGTGTCTTAAGTGATGAAGAGAAGGATTGGGGCTTTAGTTCTGCTACTAGAAATTTTGAGGGTGAAAGGATTTTGGAGTTCGGTGATGCAAAACAAACACTCTTGTACAACATCATGCTCAAGGAGGAGGAAAATATGTTTGGAGACATATGAATTTGGTGGGTGTAAAGAGCACAACAAGCATTTGTTGGTGAGGAAAATTGATTGGGACATGTTGAAAAATGTAAAAGTATTTCCTGGAAAAGACTGTGTACCACAACCTGGCTTGGTTGTAGAAGATCTTTTAAACTGAGGCATAAAAACATATGTACTGTGCTTCTGGGCTTAAGAACTGATGGAGGAAATGTGAAAAATAGATTTTCTGAAACATTGGCAGTAAAAGTGAATGAGCTTTCAGAATCACCAGGTGTGAATATCAAGTGGCAAATGATAAAGACTGTCTGTTTGAAAACTGTTTGGGGTTGGACAACTGGAACACTAGGACACAAAGAAACATGCTGGTGGAATACTAAGCTAGAAAAGGCAGTTGAGAGAAAGAGGAGCTTCAATAAGAAGTGGTAGAAAACAAAGGCAGAATCAGGCAGGGAAATCTATCAGAAAATAAGTTAGGAGGGTGCAAAATAATAGCAAACAGTTTGTAAGTGAGCTGCAGAATGAGAATGGAAGGGCAAATATACTCAGGACTTTTGGCAAAGCAGATGGCTTGAAAAAAGAACATCATGATTGACTATAAAGGGATTAAGGATATGTGGAGGACATTTCTGAATGAGGACAACAAATGACTGTAATGATGTTCATTATATAAAAACTAAGCTGTTAAGTATTTGAAAGAGGAGCCTGAAAAAGAGCTGCTGTTAGAATTGCTGAAGGCAGCAAAAGGTTGACAGACTTGTACAAGATGATTATACGTGAAGATAACAATTTATCACACAAAGGAAGAGTGAATCATGTATCACATGACAATTAACAAAATGTACTGTACTTCAGTCTCATGCCTGAAAAAGGAACAACAGATATGTGATCTCTGTTGTGAGGCAAATGGAGGAAAAATACCTGAATAAGGAAATAGCAATATATTATGCATTTGTAGATTTGAAAAGACACATGTAATGATAATGAGAGGTGGTGAGGTAAGTATTGAGAAATATGTGTGAATGAAAGAAATGCGTCTGCATGATGTCAAAAGATTACAAAAACTGAGAGATGTTGGACATGCCAAAGAAAGCAGAACATGAGGCAAAGCTGAAGACAGCAAAGTTGAAAATGATTAGATGGAGGTGTATGAAATGTCAATGAATACAAGGGAGTGTTACAGAAAGACTTGGTGTGGAGGCAATAGGTTTTGTGCTATGGAGAAACATACCTAAGGTGGCTTGGGTATGTGGAGTGAAAGGTAGAGGATGACTGAAGAGTTGCACAAAGATGGAGGTAAGTTAAAGAAGGCCAAAAGGGAGGACAAAGAAGACATGTTTGGAGGTGGTGTCAAATAATATGAAAAGAATGGGTCTCGCCCCAAAGGATGTGGAAAGAGGAGGAAAAAAATGTAGAAGTCAAATGACTAACCTAGTCCCTGGAAATGGATGTTAAACTGTTCAACTGTTAAACTGGTGATGAACATATGATAATGATAATGAACATAACAGTACATCTATTTACCCTTCAACACAAATGCTTTAAATTTACTGCATTTGTATTTTTGATAATTTTACATTATTGTTTATGTTCAAAATGTGATTTTTGCTTTGTTTCATGGTAATCACATACTCCAAGTTTTTCTTTTATTCTCTTGAATTAACATTACTTAGACCCTGCAAAGAAAGTTTCTGCAATCAGGGAGTAATGGGTGGCTGGATTATTCTCATTATAAATATAATGTTTAAGAGCTTCAATTCCCTTATCTATTATAATTTTATGTCACTCTATGTATAGATTGGGCAATGTACCATCACATAATTTAACAAATACTTAGTGGAAGCTGGTAGAATCAGGGTGATCATTACACAGTACTGGAATTTCAACGCAGGATTGATTGCATCACTCCAATTTGAAAATTCACTCTGCTCTTTCAAGACAAAGAAAAGAAGTGTTTGCTTTGAGAGGACTATAATGTGAGATTGTGAGTAATTGCTTTAACTTGTGCCACATTTTTGAATGACTTACAAACTATAGCAAAATTAATCAATTGCTTTTTAATACAGCGCCACACATAGCCTCAATCAAGGAATAGGGGCTTTGCATTAATCCGAACGTAACGAACATGACAACAATTGTTTATTGAACTGTTTGTGTTCTAACTGGTTTACTGATGTCAGCGGCAATTCTACAAATTGATGAAACGGCCTGCCCCACATATTTGTTCTAAAATGTATTTATTGATATATTGATCAAACATTAATGGAGTTAATGCCATACTGCATTGTAGCAGGAGACAAATCACACTGATGATACAATCTCATACACATAGTTAGCGGGGCTATTAAGAAAATGTACACTTCAATTGACAAACACTAAGTTTGCATTGTTTATAGGATTTTTGAAGTCAAAATAGGGTACATTGGGGCAAAAACTAAAATGTAGCAAACTTCTTTAATTAGCACAGAGGGAGAATGGGATGCGGTTTCCAGTTAGGAGTAGTTACTGCAGGTATGATCATTCTAGTTCAGTGGCTTATTCTGATTTAGTATACAGGCTAATAACAGTCTTAGCACTAACGTGCAGCACCCAGAAAACAAAAAAAAAAAACAAATGCCATTTAATAGAAATATTGAAATAAAGGATAAATCTTGAGTTCATCAGTTTAATATCACAGAGGTAGCCTTACAGTTTGTTACAGCAGGGTCCGGTTTTAAGATTATTTGCTGTACAATAACTTGTCTCCAGATTAAGTCTATTTGGTAATGAAAGCAGTAAAAGGAAATAACTAAAATTGGGACATCGAGCACAAGTGAATTTGTTTTAGACATAGAAAGCAAAAAACAGCCTACTCCCTCAAAAAAAAAAAAAAAAAACACGTCCTACTGTCTCTTTCAAAATAAGATGTATGCTGGCAGATATTTGTTTTAATAACTATGTGCTTTCTTCCACATTTCTATTGACTAAGCATTTTTGAGGTGCAATAATAGCCTTAACCAATTAACTGATTTTTTATTTCACTTTCCTAAACTTACAGAGTACCATCAAAACAGCTATTTGTGCTGAATTTCCACATACCAGCATTGAGTTTTTCTGATCCACAATCCAGGCTGGCAACGCTATACCAAAACTTGTAGCTAAAAGAAAAAAAAAATCCTTTAAACACTGAAAGAGTAAATAAAAATACAGAAAATGTGACAGTGAAGATTAACAACTTCAAGATGAAGGAGTACAAAAATCTTTACTTGTGACTCTGTAATTTACATTTATTTGTACTTTGGAATTCATGCCTGTAAATGGAAAAAATGGTTAACGTTTCTTAAAGGATTTTTGTCTTTTTTCATTTTCCTGATTTGATGCTCTATGGTAGTGTAAAATCATGGTAAAACACAATGAAAAGATATTAAAGGAACAACATTATGAAACCTATTTATGAACAACAGATAAGAATAACCTATATGTATTCCAAACAAATGAGTTCATAAGCTAATACTATTCTGTACAGCATAACCATATTGAATACAAATTTAGTTTGAAGCGTTGATTACATTAAAAAAAGAATTCATTTGCTACAATACATAACTGTGTTATGTTGGAAGTTAAAAAAGCCCTTTAATTAACAAAACAGACCAGTCATTTGCCCTCTCCGTCAATCTCAATTTTAATGTTTTAGCTCATCATCTAAATGGTCTTTAACCATTTTTTATTCAATAACCTATTGTGACTGCAGAAACAGAAAATTATTCTGTTGAATTTATATTTCATTGAAAAATGCCAATTAATCATAATACTGGAAGTTAAAGTAGACTATAAATCATTTCTCAAAACTTTCTCAGCCATTTAAAAATTTAAATTTAAATTTAAAGGATTTTTAAAAAAAAATTATTTTTTAATTATTTTATATTCATATATTCTCTACATCACTGAGCCTCTTGTTCTGCTTATTTAACAGTACAGGGAAGGTAAAGAAACATGCTAAGAAGAACAAGTAAGGCTTAAGTAGCTGTAAAACTGAAACCAACAGTATTTCCCTGCTCGGTCTCTTTACATTTCTTTAAAGCCCTAGGGTATTCTCCAGTGCACATACAGCAACCTCATGTTGTAAACATGACATAATTAATCATTTCATTATTCACACAGAAAGTCTTCAAGCAACTTGCAATTGAAGCAAGCTGCAGGCATACTGACCTGCAAATTACATTCTTTTATGTGAAAAATGTCACCTTTTTTAAACAACACTTTCAGAAAGTTTTCAATGCAAACACTTAAACACACAGTATCTAACTAATAAAACATTTGGTTTGACCAAACTGCCTATTGAAAGAATTTTATAAGGAACAATGTGTTTCAAGTATTGGACAATTTAAATATGATTATGTTTAAACACGAGCCCAATAATTTTTTTAATGCTGCCTGGTCAACATGTTTTTCAGTTTTTTAAAATTGTATGTATGACATGCCTTCATATTCTACAAAGTCATACTACTGATTTTACTTCCGCAAACAGATCAGAATGACTAGTAGGAACTGAATGCTACGCTTATCTCAAGATTCAAATTAAATCTTGATATTTGGTGCAGGATTGAATTTTTTCCTGATAGTAATAACAGAACACTGCACAAACCTGTAAATACTGTACAATATTATGTATCTTCACTCTAAAAACAGAAGCTGTCTCACACAAAGCACATTCATGTAAATAACCCTTAAAAATAAAGCTTCAAGTTGTCCATTCACATACTAGAATGCTCTGAACTGTGAGAAAAAAAACAGAGTTCTCCTCAAGTGCACCATGTAAAACAGCTACCAGAACATCCTTGCAGAGACACAACCAAGCCCCACACATCCCAAGTTAAAACAACTCATTTTCTGTATGTAATATTATAGCCTTCTTTGTGAATAGTCAGAATTAAAATTAAACTTAATTTGTAATTATCATATCTAAAATTTATATTTGCTTACAGGACTCTTGCAATCCCAATCTTGCAAAGAAAAATGTTCTATACATTTATGGCCTTACTCATGCCTAAACAACCAAGCAAAAAGAATACTGATATATTTAAGGCATTTTCACGCTCATAGTCCCTTTGCTCTGCTCCAAATCATTGGACATTTCATTACTTTGTTTTAATTTCCAATTAGTTTGCTTGAAAGCTTGCAGTGTGAAACGCAATCAAACTAAACAGATCAATAAACATCCCGTGGGTGTGTTGTGGATTATTTTCATTGAGCAGAAACATTGTTTCCTCAAAACAAAAAAAAAATTATTAACTGGAAGAAAACCCCCTAATTTTAGTCTGCCTGTTATTATATAGGAGGATATTCACTCTGCCTTTGGCAGAACTGACTAATACAGAGGCAACAATGTAAGTGGCAAATGTTACAAAGCACAGGAACATTTTTGGCCAACAGCCTATATTACCATAGGAACATAAAATTGAATTTCTTGCACAAAAAATAACTTAGAACTCTTGAATGTTTCTTGTTTCATCCAAGGACCTGAAGGTTGCAAGAACCAACTGATAAGCATAGTAAACAAGCGACTCACAGTGGTGAAAGAAAGAAAATTGTAAGGTTGTGCCATGACATAACCTCATCCCCATGACTGCCACAAATTGAAAATACAAGCATTCAAACCACCTATACTTTTCCTAAGCTAAACCCAAACAATACCAGAAACTGTCTGTAACCCACAGCCTCATCTCCCAACCTTCCCATTGTATCTTAAATGTAGTTCAGTATAGGCCATACCAGTGAAATATGAAGTCTTTTCAGCAATAATAAAGTGTTAGAAAGAATGAATGCAACAAATAAAGGCAAAAGATAGAGTTGCTGCCACTCTGCATTTTAACATTGTTTAATTCTGCTTTAGATACTTTCTATATGGAGTATACATGTTCTTGCCATGTCCAGTAGGGGTTCCTATGGTAACTCAGTTGCATCCAGGTACAATTCCTAGATTTCCTCTTTGGAGGTCATAATTATTGTATCAGAAAATAGATCAAATTGTGGATAGTTGAAAATAATAAACCAAAATAATAACATTACCTTGAGGACCATCAGGATTTCCATACATCTCCCAATTTTTTCGAGATTCTTCATCTGTTAATCTGTTGAAACCAAAGAAATTTGAAATTTACAGTAAAACATAATAAAATTAACTTGACCAAAAAAAAATGATAAAATTTCAACAACAAGCAAACGACACCAAAATTAGGATTAATTTTGCCTTATAATGACTTATACAATCCTTTCCATAATTATTGGCACCGCTGGTAAAGAGGAGTGAAGATTAATTCACCTATAGGTGAATTACCTTAATCTTGTATTGAACAAAACAAGAGAAATCAAACCTTCAATTGAAGTAAATTTATTCTGAGAAAAAACAATCCCACGTCATAAAATAATTATTTTTAACAAAACCATAACTGCCATGCCTAGAGATTATTTTGAGCAAAGTTTAACTGGAGAATTTTTTTCCAATTACATCTTGCTTTTTTATTGATCAGTGTATGCAGGAACTTTCAATAGTAACCCATGAATTCCCTTTTTGCTGTGTTATAAATATGAGGGGACACAGAGGCCAAATTCCCATATTCATTCATCAACATGGGAAAGACAGGACAACACATAATTCAAATGAGGGTGAAGTGTGCAGCCCTTCATAAGTCAGGGAATTGCTATAAAAAATTATCACTCACCTGAAAAAGCCCATATCTACAGCAATGCAGTAACTGAAAATTTCAGATCAACTAGAAGTGTTACCAACTTGTCTGGAAGAGGATACAAGTTTAATTACCCCCCCCCCATATGTCCAAATGAACACAAAAATGGTTAAAGTAACCTCACATTAAAAAGGTAACTAAATTACTGCAAAGCTTAGAAAAGCAGATTCTCAAAATATGGTTAGGCTAATTTATTGACCAGCGATCAAATGATTTGGGGTGAAAAATCAGCTGATTTCGATCAGCAGCTGATCAATCAGAGCATCAATAGAGGAATTATTTTTTCTCAGAACAATTGCAATTAAAGGTTGGATTTGTCTAATTTTTTTCTTGAATGAGATTAAGATAATTCACCAAAAGGTCATTTTTTGTAACCACTTTGAGTCATCTTTGCCAGGGGTGCCAATAATTGTGGAGGGGACTGTACTTGTGAAACTATTTAATACAAATTAGCAAAGATGTAACAGTAACTTTTGTTTTTTTATTATGTCATTTAAAATAGACAAAGTATTTCACTGCTGGCTATATCCACAACATCAAGGAAATGGTTCCACTTTCTGAGGAGTGAGATTATTGTTTATATGGAAGTTAGATGGAGCCATAACCATAGATGACTGCATAACCTAGCATCAACAAAAATGAATAGATAGATGACGACTTTGGAGAGAATGCATTTGACGATTCTATGTAAAGATGTCTCTGATGTTTATTGTGCTGGTGGCATGAATAACAATTGACACAATACTGTACACTTAACACAATAGTTGTGAATCCACAACTACAATTCAAAACATGACCAAAAGTTAACCATGTCATCACATTCAACTCATTTGCAAGTCTCAATTCTTATTTATAATACACAGCAATAGCACTGCTAGTTAAAAGGAAACATGCAAGGATGTTCAGCATGGTGTTTTATACTGAAGAAGTTACAATCCTGTCAGTCAAGTATTTTCAAATTGATGTGTGACAACTGAAACCAACATAAAAGGTATAATTTTCTGATCTAATCATGTGGGAACCAGATGCTTGTAACAGATACCAACTAGATCATTATTAATGTATAACTGTACAATATAATGGGAGTGGATGACATAATAGGAGTTGGGATGGGATATTGAAATTAAATGCAAAATTCATTCTTTATTTAAAACCAGAACTGCATGCATAAATTTATATATATAAAATTTTTAAATCTACTGAAATATAAACACACAAACTATTCCCAACTTTTTTATGATCAACATTTCTAGGACTCACTTAGGTAAAAGAAAGAAGGTCAGTGTGTGTTTAGGGTCACTGGACATCTCAGGCCAATGTCATTAAATGCCATTAAAGGTGGTGTTGGTACCCTTTTACTTCTGAAATGTCTCGCTCTCTCTAAATAGTTCTCCCGGAGGAGCCTGCATCCAGAATTTATGGGTTGTTCTATACTGCCATCAATGAATGATCAGCTGGTATCTGCCTGTAGGAGGGCTGGTCATTCCTCATCAATTATCTTTTCTCTCTCTCTTTCTACTATGCCCATTGTACATCTCGGCCTTTGGGGGTTACTCTTATGGCACAATTTCAGTTGGGCAGTGTTTAGTCCATCATGCCAAGGTGGAGTGGGGGTGGGTTCTTTGACTTATGCTTGTTGAGCTTGGCTATATTGTTTCTTCTTTACTCTAATAAAAAACTGACAAGGAAAAAGTTAAATGCCCATTAAGAAAACCTGACATGTTCGGCAATATGCCCTCTGTTTCCTGCACTTCACAGAGATTTAGTTTTTATTTATTTCTGTTAAGTGAACATGGATGTTGGTTTTGTTTATTTATAACTCTGGGCCATATAGCCGAAATAAACATTCTTCCAAGAAAACTCACAATAGAGAGAATCAAGCTCCAGGAGCACTGGTTTGATTCTCACATTTTTATTGCCTGTGTGGATTTGACCAAATACATATCAGTTCTACCACATCCAAAAAATGTACGTATTAGGTAGGCTAAATGGCAACATTAAATTGGCTAAACACAAGTTAATAAGTGTGTCTACTATAGCATGATTTGTTATGGTATAGTGCCTACAAGGAATGGCTTTTGCTTTGTTCAAGATGCTGTAAAAATAGTCTTGAGGAATAAGAGAATTTAGAAAAATTATCAGTGTTTAGATGGCTATAAAAATAATGCCTGTGATGTCAATGGTGTCAAAATACAGTGGTGTGAAAAACTATTTGCCCCCTTCCTGATTTCTTATTCTTTTGCATGTTTGTCACACAAAATGTTTCTGATCATCAAACACATTTAACCATTAGTCAAATATAACACAAGTAAACACAAAATGCAGTTTGTAAATGGTGGTTTTTATTATTTAGGGAGAAAAAAAAATCCAAACCTACATGGCCCTGTGTGAAAAAGTAATTGCCCCCTGAACCTAATAACTGGTAGGGCCACCCTTAGCAGCAATAACTGCAATCAAGCGTTTGCGATAACTTGCAATGAGCCTTTTACAGCGCTCTGGAGGAATTTTGGCCCACTCATCTTTGCAAAATTGTTGTTATTCAGCTTTATTTGAGGGTTTTCTAGCATGAACTGCCTTTTTAAGGTCATGCCATAGCATCTCAATTGGATTCAGGTCAGGACTTTGACTAGGCCACTCCAAAGTCTTCATTTTGTTTTTCTTCAGCCATTCAGAGGTGGATTTGCTGGTGTGTTTTGGGTCATTGTCCTGTTGCAGCACCCAAGATCGCTTCAGCTTGAGTTGACGAACAGAAGGCTGGACATTCTCCTTCAGGATTTTTTGGTAGACAGTAGAATTCATGGTTCCATCTATCACAGCAAGCCTTCCAGGTCCTGAAGCAGCAAAACAACCCCAGACCATCACACTACCACCACCATATTTTACTGTTGGTATGATGTTCTTTTTCTGAAATGCTGTGTTCCTTTTACGCCAGATGTAACGGGACATTTGCCTTCCAAAAAGTTCAACTTTTGACTCATCAGTCCACAAGGTATTTTCCCAAAAGTCTTCGCAATCATTGAGATGTTTCTTAGCAAAATTGAGACGAGCCCTAATGTTCTTTTTGCTTAACAGTAGTTTGCGTCTTGGAAATCTGCCATGCAGGCCATTTTTGCCCAGTCTCTTTCTTATGGTGCAGTCGTGAACACTGAGCTTAATTGAGGCAAGTGAGGCCTGCAGTTCTTTAGACGTTGTCCTGGGGTCTTTTGTGACCTCTCGGATGAGTCGTCTCTGCGCTCTTGGGGTAATTTTGGTCGGCCGGCCACTCCTGGGAAGGTTCACCACTGTTCCATGTTTTTGCCATTTGTGGATAATGGCTCTCACTGTGGTTCGCTGGAGTCCCAAAGCTTTAGAAATGGCTTTATAACCTTTACTAGACTGATAGATCTCAATTACTTCTGTTCTCATTTGTTCCTGAATTTCTTTGGATCTTGGCATGATGTCTAGCTTTTGAGGTGCTTTTGGTCTACTTCTCTGTGTCAGGCAGCTCCTATTTAAGTGATTTCTTGATTGAAACAGGTGTGGCAGTAATCAGGCCTGGGGGTGGCTACGGAAATTGAACTCAGGTGTGATACACCACAGTTAGGTTATTTTTTAACAAGGGGGCAATTACTTTTTCACACAGGGCCATGTAGGTTTGGATTTTTTTTCTTCCTAAATAATAAACACCATCATTTAAAAACTGCATTTTGTGTTTACTTGTGTTTTATATTTGACTAATGGTTAAATGTGTTTGATGATCAGAAACATTTTGTGTGACAAACATGCAAAAGAATAAGAAATCAGGAAGGGGGCAAATAGTTTTTCACACCACTGTATATAATTACACTGGTCTACAAAAAATATTTTTTTGTTTGCTACTGGGAACTTCAGAGCAGCTCTTTATTAAGTTTTTTACACTGATTTCATATATGAAATCAGAATTAAGCTAGCATGTCAGGTTTTTGAAATACACATCATTGACATTTTGACACTTTTGAATATCAATATAATAAATCAACACAATATCTGGAGTTTGGACTATGTTCCACCAAAATTGTTTTGATGCGTTATTAAGAAAACAAACCAGAAGACGATACCAGAGACATGTTAAAGCATATTTATGTTAATTTACCTCAATATAAAAGTGAGGTCAACATGCCCAAAAATGTTGGAGGCACTCGCTTTTGCGCTTGTACTGCACATCCGTCTCTCTTTGCAAGAACTAACAGTAGTCACCCATCATGTTCGGAGTGAATTTTTCCAATATCAGTTTTCCATCACCTTTATATCTTGATGAAATCTTTCCCCATGCTCATCTCTGACATCGCTTAGATTTGGTGGAAAAAAGTCAAGATGAGAGTGTAAAAAATGCGTCTTCAGTGACATTCTGGCTCCTGTAAGCTAATATATACTTTCAGCATATTCTCCACAAGCTCAGTATACTTCTCTGCTCTAGGCTTGTCAAGAAAATTTTACACAACCTGCACGAATAAGGGTGCTGATTCAGTTGGCTTCAGTTTCTTTTTGAACTCATCGTCAAGCATCAGTTCATGGATTTCAGGGCCAACAAAAACACCTTCCTTAATTTTGGCTTCACTTTTCTTGAGACCAAACTTATTTCTTAAATGCTGAAATGCATCACCTTTAGCGTCCAGACACCCTAGTTGTCCAAGACCTGGAACATCATAATTAAAAAACGGGACGTGCTGGACGAAAATGGTTTTCAGATTTGGAATCCCAGTACCAAAATGCTTGTTGACCAGTGTTATGAATTGAAAAGTGTAGCCCCTTAAGTTCACTTTGAAATGTGAACATTAACACTAGAATTACCAGAGTCTACGAAAAAACTCGTAGATCCGGCCCACCTTAAAACCATTCTCACCTCTCTTTTGTCTTCTAAATGTGCCGATTAAGAGGAGCAGCGAGCAGCCAGCTATTCCATCCCCCACCGTCACAGAACGTTCACTAAGTTTTCCCAGCTCATGCCTTGTTTGATTATCTGGGAGTGACTGGAAATAACAGAT